>NC_068983.1:62708001-62723753 GCF_001194135.2 Octopus bimaculoides | reverse complement strand
GTGTGTGTGTGTGTGTGTGTGTGTGTGCGTGCTAGCAGAGACACCCGGCGTTGCCTGTGTTACATGCAATTAAAGAATTAGACTTTTCTGCTATATTTTCTCTAATGAACTGGAATACCTATGATTCGAATTTCATCAAAATTGCAGATGAGGGTTCTTTCCCTCTTCACACATTCTAAAAAAATTCTAATCATGACACATGTATCCCATTCTACTGATCTTTATGCGCAGATTCCAAAATTCCAGTCTTATGGAACCTATTAAAAGGATTTTGTTCCTGAAAAATGGATGTAATGGAGCTCTAAAATGTGGGAGTTAAGGCCCCTATTGGGCGTGGGTGTCTTAATGTCAACCAGAGAAGTTGAATTGTTGAGTATCTTTTTAACTTGGGTCTTATATGTATTGTTCGAATTTCTTTGAAATAGGAAATATATGTATGTTCACTGAGTTTGTAAAAGAGAGCAAAGCTACTGGAAACCAAAAGACGAATGATCACAATAAGCAGTCAGCTACCCTACCCTAATCGTTACTACTCCCTAGTGTAGGATTCCTCACCATACAGGTGACAGGCACAGCCTTAATATGCATTACAGATCTATAACAATTCGAAGGGAGTGACCCAACTCAAACACTAACAACTGTGTGACGTGAGGGCTAAGGGGAAATGAAAGTGTCACCTATGGAGTTTGCAAATGACCACTATACCGATAGATAACTGGACAGAATAAATTTACAATCTATAAATGTCTTTCAATAACCAGTCTCCCATCTTGGAAGGCCTTGAAATCAATGTTACCATCGGGGGACTATGTGTGACCCAGTGATAATAAAAAGACTCAATAGAGGTCTGCAACCAAATAACTTTACTAAACATTTTGCAACTGAATCAGTGGAGGAAAAGATGCCTATCATTTACTTGATAATTTATGCACCACATTGCAGAAATCACAATCTAAGTATATCTCAAAGCAAACTCTTACACTGTTGTACCATTGACTTACGCATTACGCTCATATTTTATGCCCGGATGACTCTACAGCTTCCAAGTGAACAACTGTATTCGTTTTTGCTTAGATAAAACGACTAAATTGCGGGTTTTAAGTCCCTATGAAGGGGTCTTTCTAGCTTCTAAGAAGATGAAATTCTAGAAATATTACTTCATTTGTAGCTAATATCTATGGTTACAATTTCATCAAAGGCAAAAATATATGAATTTTTATGGGGATTATATCGCTTATGCGTAGAATATAATTTGCAAATTTCAACAACTGTACACAGTTTCTCTTCTCTATCCCAAATCATTATATCAAGTTTGTTGTGCTTACATTTCATTGAGACATTCCACTAGAACTCCTCTTTTCTATGAGTGGCTATGGCTTCTACTGTACTGTGTGTTCTTATTTCTTTGTCCTTGGGGTTATCCGTCCGACGGATTTCCTTATATAGTGTGCCAATCACATCATGTCTCATCTGTAGATAATACCGATATGTATGTATGTATGTATCAATGCTGCCGCCCCCTATCATCCTTATGTATTTACACGGACGTTCTCAAGGGTTCCACAGTCAAACAACGTAGTTTACATTGTAGGGATCGCGTAGGCTGTATCATTACTCCTTGTTTTTATCTTGTCTTTTTTTCTAGCTTGTTAGTTATGTTGAACAGTTAAAATTACTTCTGTATTTACTTCATTTGTCCAGTGGGTTTTCGGTCATTGCTTTTGATTCTTGCAAATATCGTCTCTACCAATTCTCCTGCATACTGGACGCAGAGGATTTTTCTTTTCCTTGTTTTTGATAGTCCTTCCTTTCATTTTAATTATATAGATTTTTCTTTTCCTTTTTTTGATAGTCTTTCCTTTCATTTTAATTATAGCTCATTTGCACTTTATTGTTTCACACACACACACACACACACATACACACGTCTGTATGTATACACACCTATATTTGTGTGTATGTGTATGTGTGTGTGTGTGTGTGTGTGTGTGTGTGTGTGTGTGTGTGTGTGTGTGTGTGTGTGTGTGTGTGTGTGTGTGTGTGTGATTTGTCCATCCTTATTATAACCAATCGCTTGGTTTTGTAATGCATTCTTTTCTTTTCTACCTATGGTACAAGGCACGAAATTTTTGAAAACGGACCCAGTCGATTAGTTCGACCCCAGTACGCAACTAGCATTTAATTTATCGAACCCGAAAGAATGAAAGGCAAAGTCGACCTCGGCGGAATTTGAACTCAGAACACGAAGACAGACGAAATACCGCTAAGCATTTCGCCCTGCGTGCTAACGTTTTTGCAGTTTTCATTATCTTTTCCTTGAGGTAGTACTGCTATTGTATTCACTCTTATCGTTTTTCTTTTGCCGAAACACTAAGTTACGGGGACATACAGAAACGCTGGTTGTCAAGCGGTGGTAAGGACACAAAGCATAAACACAAAGACATTCACATTAATGTATATATGACACATTCACACACACACACACATATATGTGTATATCAAATATTTCTCTCTATTTCACTCTCTCACTTTCTCTTTCTCTCTTTCTCTCTTTCTCTCTCTCTCTCTCTCTCTCTACAATCGTGAACTTTTAAGTTTGATTTCCAGACCGGGCTGTCTGTTGTGTTCTTGAGCAAGACACTTTATTTCACGTTGCTCCAGTTTACTCATCTATAGAAATCAGTTGCCATGTCACTGGTGTCAAGCTGTATCGGCCTTGATCTTTCCCTAGGTTAACATTGCTGAAGTGGAGAGGGGAGACTGATATGTATATAGGCGACTGCTGGTCTTCCATAAACAACCTTGCACAGACTTGTGCCTTGGAGGGGAACTTTCTAGGTGCACTCACATGGTCATTCATGGGAGAAGGTATCTTCACTTCACGATAGGCTTCCATACAGATTCCGTCTTACTAAATTCATCTACCAGGCATTGGTCGGCAGGCTGAAGTTATAGTAGAAGACACTTGCCTTAGGCGGGACTGAACCTGAAACCAAGTTACTGGAAAGAGATACCTGCCTGCGCCTCCTCCCTAAATATCTAAGATTCGCCATTTTTTAAACGGTAAATTAAGAGATGCGGTTATTTACTTTTCTCTTGCAAAGTTATCACCTTATAAACTATTACTTTTCTGTGAAATTGCTCGACATTGCGCTCAAAATACTGTCTTTGAAACGGAATTGTTTCCAGTCTTTTCTACTTTACCATTTCTCAAGCGGAAATTAAATTCTTTTAGCTTCTTAGGTCTCTAGCTTTTACAAATATTAATTTCTCTTGCTTCTTTCACTCACGCTTACTTTCTTTATGTTTCATGGTGGTATCTATCAAAGCATCTGTCTGTCCACCCGCCTGTCACTGTATCGATCTGTTTATCCATCTACCTCTCTATCTATATATCCACACGTGTATGAATGTGTGTATGCATGTATGTATATATATATATATATATATATATATATATATATATATATATATGCAGATATATATATATATATATATATATATACATGCATACATATATACATGTATATGTATGTGTGTGTATGTATGTATATATGTAGGTATATGGGTGTGTACACGAGTAAATGTGAATCTATGTATCCATTTGTTTATATATGCATATATATATTTTTTTATGTGCGTATGTGTGTGTGTATGGACATATATAAACTTGTATGCATTCTTTCGTTTAATTCTGGAAATCTGTCGTATATATTACTTGTTAGATTTCCTCTTACATCCATCTTGTATCACCTTTCGCATTATACAGTCTTCTTATAGGAGACATTAGTGCAATGGAGGTGATCCGGAAACGTTAAACATTGCTGCTTAGCCATTATCTCCAAACTGAATTGTGACGAGGTTCAATGGATATTATCTAATTCAATGACGTCTGATATTTTTTAATGTAATACAAACAAATGTAAAATGTCTACTAAAGAAAAGGAAGAATCTCTTGAAATGACAACAATTGCGAAAAGAATGACAACTAAAAAATTAGTGTACGCTCACCTCTACATACATACATACATACATACATACATACATGCATACATAGATACATGCATGCATACATGCATACATACATACATACAAACACACATACATACTTACAGACACAATACTGATGAAATTATAGAAAGGTTTCTAAATTTATAAATATAATAATTAATTTCTTGCTTATTGTCTTGATTTTTAGCACTGTTTTAATCAAACTATGAATTATGAAATACTCTACCTAAATGTAGAAGGTATTACAGAATATTCGTGGTTTGAAATCACTATTAGTGGGAAACAGCCAAAACATTCAAACAGTTTTCACTGCAAGAATTTCCTATATTTTTTTTTTTTTTGCCAGTCATTCAAATTTATTTACACACGAATATTGCTTTTCTCTCATGCTTTTTCTCTTGTTATACTCCCGTGTTCTCTCGTCCATCTTATTCGCTTTTCTCTGTATTGAACTAATATACTTTCCTTAATCTTACTAAGTAAATAGACTTCTTTTAATAAACTGAGTTACTCAAAGAGATACTTGATTAACTGTAATTATTCTCTGCTTTAGGCTCACATTTTCCATCAGCCAAAACCAATCGAAACAACACAAGAACAAATCGCCCAAGTAAATCTGAAGCTGCATAATAAGTGGAAATAGCAAGCTTTGGTAAATATTTCGCTGGCAAAGAAGCAAAATTTATGTTTATGTTTTGAAGGTTTTACTTTCTGTATATTTTGAAATAATAGCATTCCGATGGGAAAGTAACGTTTTTCCAATTTCCAAGTAATCTAATGCAATATCAGAAACCGATAGAAATTCCAGTTTTGTTATTACGATAGACTGAACTCAAGAAATTCTAAGAACTGTGCATAAAATATTCTTTGCAATGGTGGAAAATACGGAGAAGATATATTTTTTTTCCAGTGCAAACGACAAATTCTGTAACAATTTTAATGCCGTTTAGAATTTCAGATATACTTCCCGGCTAAGGACATACTTCATAAAAGTTGCATATTCGATTATTACTCAAAAACAAGGTAGCAATAGACATGTTGCAAAGTTTGAGGAAATACTCAATTATTATATATGAAACTCCTATCAGAGTATAAACCAGGGAATCACACTTTAGTTCCGATTGATACTGAGTTCCACAACATAAGGCGCTAGATCTTTTCTTTTATTATCGTCATCATCAATTAGATAGCGAGTGTACAGAATCGTTTGCGCTTCGGATATTGCAACCCGATTTTTACCTGCTAAGTTCAAAATTTTCTGGGGTTGATTATGCATATCATTTTTTTTTTTTTTGAGTCAGTAATATAAGCACCTGTAGAGCACTGGGGATGTTGTAATAGACTAATCCCACGTTCCCTAAAAAATTGCTAGTCTTGTGTCAAAATTTGAAGCCATTATTGTGCATATCTATATTTGCAGGCTACAAACCTCGTATAGTTTACTCTGGGTGTATCCTTATATCATATACATGTAAGAAAGTACGTGTTTAACAATTTATCCGAAGCTCTCTCTCTCTCTCCGTCTCTCTCGCTCTCTCCATATATATATATATATATATATATATATATATATATATATGACCATTAGTATTACTCACTTTTCTCTCTTTTACTTGTTTCATTCTTTTGACTATGGCCATGCTGGAGCACCGCCTTTAGTCGAGCAAATCGACCCCAGGACTTATATTTTGTAAGCCTAGTACTTATTCTATTGGTCTGTTTTGCCGAACCGTTAAGTTACGAGGACGTAAACACACGAGCATCGGTTGTCAAGCGATGTTGTGGGGACAAACACAGACACACAAACACATACATATATATATACATACATATATACGACGAGCTTCTTTCCGTTTCCGTCTACCAAATCCACTCACAAGGCTTTGGTCGGCCCGAGGCTATAGTAGAAGACACTTGCCCAAGATGCCACGCAGTGGGACTGAACCCGGAACCATAATGGTTGGTAAGCAAGCTACTTAGCATACAGCCACGTTCTATGATTTGTTACTTTGTTTCAAAATATTTTTTTCAAACTCGATGAATTCCCTGAAGCAGCAGTTGGGATCAGAATTTATTGAGGTGAGTCAGATTTGATCACAGTTGATTTCTTCTAGAATCTAGAAGAAAGAGTCATATTGATGTAGACAAAGAGAAACACTTAGAGAATGTGACGGGTTGCGGTTACATGTCGTTTAAGACGCCAAAAAAGACCGAATTGCAACTGGTGCATTCGCTGGTCATTGCTGCGACTAACTTTCGTCTCTGTTTAATATTTATATTGTCCGGAAAGGAAGTCTGTAAGAGATGTGATCTCAGCATAAATACTGAAGTGACAGGCATGTCGCTTGTACATTAAGTATACGACTATTTTAATTAAACACTGCTTCAGCTGCTTATACAATCTTTTTCTTTTTTATCAGCCGAGCGACTATTCGCAATATAAGTGTAATGCTTATCCATAAAAAAGACATATATATATATATATATATATATCCATACAAAAGATGTTATACACACACACACACACACACACACACCACACACACACACACACACACACGTATAATGTGCACGGGGTGGTGGTGATACTGCTGAAACGTTCCTGGCTTTGGGTAGAGAAAATACAGGTGGGTCAGTTAAGATTTTATTCAATAGGTTCACACACTTATTGCCCTGTAACAGAACCAGGCACAAGGCCCGAAATTCTGGGGGAGGGGGCCAGTCGATTAGATCGACCTCAGTACGCAACTGATACTTAATTTATCGACCTCGAATGGATGAAAAGCAAGGTCGACCTCTGCGGAATTTGAACTCAAAACGTTAAGACAGACGAAATACTGCTAAGCATTTCGCCCGGTGTGCTAACGTTTCCGCTGTTTTCATTACCTTTTCCCTGAGGTGTATGTGTGTGTCAGCGAGTGTCAGATATACGTTAATGTGAATGCGCTTGTGTTAATGCTGTCCTTATCCCAACCAACGTTTGTTTATGTCCCTGTAACTTAGTGTTTCGGCAAAAGAAAGGCGATAAGAGTAAATACAATAGCAGTACTACCTCAAAGGAAAGGTTATGAAAACTGCAGGGACGTTAGCACGCCAGTCGAAATGCTCCAATATTTTATCTGGTGTGCATTTTATCTTTATTGCAAAATACAAACTGCAATGTTGAACTGGGTGCCGAAGTTAATTCAAAGCCTAATATATTGTTCTTCAACGATCCGATTCCGCTGTCTTTCCTTTACATGTATGTATGTATGTATATATGTATGTATGTATGTATGTATGTATGTATGTATGATTGTGTATACATTCATGTATGTATGTATGTATGTATGATTGTGTATACATTCATGTATGTATGTATGTATGTATGCATGTATGTGTGTGAGCGTATTACACATGAATTTGAAAATTTGAAAACAGCAAAAAGCTTTTAACACAAATCGTCTTTCCTTCATTTCTGTGTTAATTTGCTTATCATAAAACATTTTGTGCATAATTTATATTCTTTAATTTGAACATGTCTCTCTCTCTCTCTCTCTCTCTCTCTCTCTCTCTCTCTCTCTCTCTCTCTCTCTCTCTCTCTCTCTCTCTCTTTCACACCCACACACGCGCACACGCACGCACTGACACACACACATATGTATATATATTCTTTTATTCTTGTACTTGTTTCAGTCATTTCTGACTGTGGCCATGCTGGAGCACCGCCTATTAGTCGAAGAAATCAAACCCAGGATTTATTCTTTGTAAACCTGATACTTATTCTATCGGTGTCGTCTGCCGAACCGCTATATTTACATGTATGCATTCCATGAACTTTCAAACAAGGTTTTAGTCGACCCCAAGGTATTGTTGCTGCAACTCGCTCAAGGTGTAACTGAATGCAGAACTGCGTGTTTGTGAATCGAATTCCTAAATTACACACCCACATGACTGTATCATCTTAATTCTTGTCTGCAAAACATAATATGTTTATCAAACCCATTTTAAAATACAAAATGTAAAATGAAGATATTTATATAATGTTTCACATTTGTCTAGTATCATGTTTCAATGGTAGTATAACAGCCATACAATGTGCCATTAACATCTTGATGGAGAAAGCTAGATAAGCAGATATGACGTAGAAATAAATATTATTATTTCATTGTAACATTTTTTCTCCCGAAATTTGACAATTTCTCCTTTATAATGAAAATTATTGCACATTCATCGTCAGGTGCAGACAAAAATCGGATTTGTGTCATTTTTTAACAACTGTAAGACAAATTGATTTGCTATTTTATGACATCGCCAGGGTGGGAGAAAAGTGTTTATAACCACACCTTTGTTGAATCTCCAAGGTTGGTGGGGAAAGAGAGAGAGAGAGAGTGGGCGTCAGACACGGAAAGACAGGCTGCAGAGAGAGAGAGAGAGAGAGAGAGAGAGAGAGAGAGAGAAACAAACGCGGAAACAGACGGAGTTAGATGAGAAACCATGACACACGATTTACGACAGTAGGAAGCAAACCATCAAGAAATCGAGTTTATATCAAATCAGTGAGCTGGACGTAATATTTACAGTTGAATGGTCGCCACTAGAGATAACACCGAGACAGGTGATGGTGTAAAACTGAGCAACAGATTAATTTTACTGTCCCCAAATATGTACAGCCTACCTTATAGTTTACGGTATGGCTTCTGTCAATCTGATATTATTTAGAAGGCATGAGATCCGATCTAAGTATACGGTAGAAACATACTTTTCAGGAGGCATCAAACTAAGAACCACGAAATGCAAACTTGATTGCTTTATCACACTGATTACAATAATTATTTATATCCTAGTTGCTGACTGTGTGCAACTTTTTTGCCATATATATCTGTTTTAGGTGTGGGTGTATGTCTATGAAGAACTAATAAAAGAATTGGACAGATTATGTGAGATAGAGGAGTAACAGAAGTTACGCTTGATATCTTGATATCGATAGTCGAAAGACGATGTCAGTGTTCGTGTGTGTGTGTGTGTGTGTGTGTGTGTGTGTGTGTGTGTGTGTGTGTAATAGATATCTATATGTTTGTGTATATGTGTGTATGTATGTATTATGTGTGCAAAACATAGCATATATGATAATGTAAAGATAAATTCAGTAAACTTTCGACTTTTCTATATTCGCTGCATGAACAGAAAAATGCTTTATTTCCTAAATTTTCAGGGATATATTTATGAGTTAAGCAGGTAAATAAATTCATTATTATTACTATTGATATCCCCTTAGAAAAAAAAAAAATTTGCATGTTTACTCTGGTTGTACTCACTTGTGTAAATTAATGAGATTGAATATAACGGACTTCTGTTAAGTGAATCTTGTTTTAACAGCTATAAACTCTAAAATGCTTGCACAAAAAAGGAAATTCTATAACTGGGACACACGATATACATGTTTTGTTTATTTACTTACTTGTTACTTCGAAACCTCTATTAGATAAATATTCTCCTCTAGTACAATTATACCACTCTATCCAATGTTTTTCACACGTAACAACTAAGCTAGTTTCGCGTACATCACCATATGAGATTCCAATTTTACAGCCAGTTACTCAGAGACAACACCTATTACTGATCAAAAGCAATGTTAAGTAATAAATCAATGCTCTGTTTGCGATTGGATTATCGAGTGTATTTGAACGTTAAGCTCTGGGTTAAAATCGACTTCCCTCTAAATCGCAGTCGATATATTTTGCATTCACTTTGATAAAATATTTATAGAATATTGTTAAAATGGACTGTTTTATTAGCAGGTTTCAAGAGGAAAATTTCAGAATATTTTCAAAGGGCACGCATGATTCTGTGATAAATAAAGATAAAACAGAGTGTTAATTTACAGATCAGGAAAAGGCGAGGGTAGAAAATGTCAGAATAGATGAATATGAAAAGATGAAATACAGAAACCACAATGGGAATACTGACATCGCATAAACACGATGTTTAATGGAAGGAAATATATCATTTCTCTATTGACGGGGGAAAACTATGAGATTCCTGTATAATTGTAATTTGAACCTGCTGCTTCAAACTTTTATGATAAATCACACACAGAAGGTGCTACCGAGCTGATACTGATATAAAATCGCATCAGCTTTTACTCTTTCAGAGATAAATTCAATTCTAGACATCTATGTAGCAGACTGTAGCTATTATATTAATGACTTGTTCCGAAAGGAGATGCTATATTCAGCAGCGTTATCTGAAGTCATATGCACAGAAGTAAATATTTAAAAAATCATATAACTTTCCTTCATTTTATCATTTAAAATAATATATGATACACCCGTGGCCTTGGAAATTTATTGAATTACAATCCATGAATTCATCTCAATACAAATATTCGCTCAAACGACACACATATAGACATATGTAGATATCATAGACTTACAAAAATCAATGATGAGAATTGGTAATTGTATGGATCAACTTGACAATACTCATTACATTACATAGAAGTAACCTCACAAAATATTGGAAATATTTATAAATGTAACAACAGAAAAAGAAATAAATTTACTCTGTGTGATATACTTATGTAATTTTTCCTGGTTAAGACATAACTTCTATTCTTTTATTCTTTTCTTTACCCGTTTTAGGCATTAGACTGCGGCCATTGTGGGACACCGTCTTCAAAGATTGTCGTAGTTTTTATTAACCGTAGTTCTTTGTCATGTGCTTATGTTCATCTACCTCGGTAAATAAACGTATGCACCAGAGAGAAGATAGCGTTGTACCTGGTCCAAAGAAACGTAATCACAAAATAAAGTAACGTCACCGTATGTCATAAAGATGAACGAACCAATTCTGCCATTGATTACAAATACTCACATGGAGGTACACACAAGCACACAAACAGGTACATACGCACTAGTGCATACACACACACACATGCAGGCGTGCGCGCGCGCACACACACATAGGCATACACATATTGAAGATCAGGCCGAAGTGCCAATCAACTTGAACTTCAGAATACGATTAATTCTGCATCCATTATAGAGTCAAACCAACAGTAAATAATCATTTGCTATTCTGCAGATTATTTAGAAATTTACATACATACAAGCGTGCATATATATACATATTAGTGTGTACAGAGAAAGAGGGGGGAGAAAGAGAATGCAGTAGTAGTAGAGTAAGATAAATGCAGGTAGGTTAAGAGGTATATTTACATGGGGCATCTGTATTTTGTGCTCTATGTATATAGAGCGCAACCCTACTCGAGTTTATCTGCTTTGCAACCTCCATTAACCACTCGATAAGCAAACTTTCAATGCAGAAGCACCGGCCATGCATAAAGGGGTCGAAGTTTAAGTTCCCGTCCATTTATTCACTACATTGTGTTATCTACACTAAGCTTATTTTGCTTTCATCTACTCCCTATATGTATGTATGTATGTATGGATGGATGGATGGATGGATGGATGTGTGTGTGTGCGTAGGTACGTTTGTATGTATGTATGTATGTATGTACGTGTATGTGTGTGTGTGTGTGTGTATGTGTGTGTGTGCGTGTGTGTGTGTGTGTGGTGTGTGCGCGCGCGTGCGTGAGTATTCATTATATTTATATCTATCGTATATTTGTCAAATTGTCTTACGTTTTCTTCTCCGAATACAAATTACAGTGAAAATTTACCGAAGCTAGGATAAAAGTTAATTGTCAAAGGTCGAACCCAGAACTACATGATCACACACCTTTCCTAAATTCACTCCCGTGCATAATATCGATACAATTCTGAAATGGAGGAGATTTTCGCCCTAGTCGCCGAGCAGTGGGATCGAACACAGAACCAGATGATTGTCAAGCAAACATTTTAACATCACATGTCATAAAATAATTCCAGCATAAATCTTCAAACTAATTTCTCAGCATACAAGTGTATTTCACGCTGTGCATTATATATTTCGTGACTAAAATGTTAGCTTTCGAAATGTCCAAATTATCTTTCTTTGAAAGTTGCATGATTAATGTCTTATCTACTTGTTATCATTTTGATCTCTTAATGAAACGTGCAGCAGTCATATCCCAGAAGTGATGTTATATGGTTTTCAATATAGAATTCATGAACTCTAGGGCCTTAGCCTACCTATCGATATAGATTGGATAAGTATAACAGAGAATAGATAGTGCAATTCATTTCTTCGTTCATGATATGAGTTTAGAGAAATTCGATGACGTTTTGGGTGTGTTCAAATCATCGCTGATATTTTGCTCCATAACAGAAGCCGAAATTACTCAACATAAACCAGCAGAATCCAATAGAATTGATGAAGTCTCTCGGTGAAAAAAAAAGTATATTACTCAGCCAGAAAAATATGTCTTCTATTTTTTTTTCCTTGTTTCTGCAGTTGTGGGGTATTGACATATTTTTTTTCTATTTCTCTTAAGAATAAGCGTTCGAAACGTTAGACTTCTCTTTTTCTTCATGAGATAAAACGAAGCTCACTATCTGAATTATATTTGTTGCTTAACTCTCATTTTGTCCGGTCTGTCTAAACATGTAAATAAGTATAACAAGGATTGCTTTAAGCATTGACAGCCTTATAAACTGGGAGTGTGTTGAGAGCCTTAAGTTCTACCACTAATTTAGCCATCAAATGTGCGTATGGAGTTTAAATCCTGTGGGACTTCCGTTACTAACATTTTCCTAATTTTAACTATCACTCTCCGTTCCAATATAACTGTTTCTTGCCTTCCTTTATCGACTAGACTACCCTTTGTTTCTCCCTAATATTTCTCATCCAAGTGTTATCATACGCAACCTCATTGCGTCACGTTAAACCTGCACCGTCTTTATTAGCAGAGGTCTCATTAAACAGTCATTCAATAGAGATCATAACAATCTTATCTGAACAGCAAAAAGAACACAATCGCTCTACATAACAAGTTAGCTGCCTAACATCAGTATAACTTGTACATCAGACAACTATAGTCCCCAAGATGATCATTTCAACTGCTTGGTCCCATTGTCAGTGAGGATCTCTCCTTTTCAGGACCAAAAAAATCAATCCCTACGTATTAACTATCGGTTATCTACGAAGTTCATGGAAAACGCATAATTGAATACTGCTCCGACATCTAGGAGGGGGCTGATATTAGACACACACACACACACACACACACACACACACACACATACATACACACAAGCACACTCACACACACACACACACACAAATACACACACACACACACACAGATATCATAGGACGCATTCAGTGAAAGGACATGAAATCACAAACACGAACTAACTTCTGATTAATAGACATACTCGCATCTCTCTCTAACGTTGGAACCGCAACTACAATAGTCTCGTGATCCGCTGAGGTACTTAGGATGTCTTCAATATTTTGTTCGCCCTCAGCCCCATCACTTAACACTACGCGTGTTATACAATAAAATCCTAGACACCGCCAGTACAATTTAAAGTGACCAGAAGCTTGCAAATGTTGTCGCCTAGTGTGCGCATCTTCACGATTGAGAAAAACGGCAGCATTTCAGAGTCGCAGATCTACATTATAAATAGATAACCACTACAAAAATAACTCTATGTCTATCAGTTACTTCTAACTTTTATTCATGAATCCAATTGACTGTTACTCTGGTGTTTTCTCGACGTCAAGTCAGATTATCGGACCCCAAAAAATGGATAAAATAATATGAGCAGAACACTTCTTACAGTGGTACTACGATGAGATCTCTTAAGATTGGTATCAAATACTAATATTGCAATGTGGGACATACAGGTTCTTATTCTATACCTTTATTTCTGTACACTGGAGCGCAAAAGTTTCTCATTATTCCAGTGTATCAAGTGTTCGCTTGTCAGATGTGATGATATAACAACGGTAACTGTTGGATATGTCTCCAAGAAGTCCTAACAGAATAGAGATGGCTGATATAAAATCATTGTTTATACTTGATTGCTTTAGGTGATGGTTCTCTCCTCACATTTCTACAAAAACAATGGATAGCCGATCTCACTCACTCACTGTAACCAACCAATTGACAATAGTAAATAGATTCAGTTGATGTATTTCAATATCAGATCAAGCTTCATTGAGAAAAAAAAAATTATGATGAAATGCATTTAAGTTATGACCATCCCTTCAGGGCTATATCTAAGATTGGTAGTGAACGATTTTAATAAGCAATCAACTTTGTTGTTATTTTTAGCAAATCAAGCGACACAATAGGTGCTTTCCTGTTTGAAACATTGTACGATCAAAGCCATAACAACCATGACCTTTCCGTGTATCTCGATTTTTTTTTTATGTACAAGGATCTCTTGACTACATTATTTAAGATATACATTATTAAGACGGTAGAGTGTTGCTTTGCTAGATTAAGCTGCTATTTCTAACATGTTGATCAATCACACAGAAGCGTTCACGTTAGTTCAAAATAGTTGTAGTATTTATCGCTAGTGGAATTTTCTTAAAAGCCATTTAAATCGATTACCAATGTAATATATTTAATGTTATGAACTAATATCCTCTGAGAGGACGCTAAAATCCCTTTTGGGATATTATTAACCTAACGAGACTTGAGTAAGTATAAACCAGAGAAGTCTTTATTGTGGTCCTAATAGTAGCTGTAACTTAGCGCATTTACAAAGCCTGCGGCAAGTAACACAATATATTAAAAGCAAAGAAGTTTTTCAATGCCATTATTGCAAAAACATTTTAAACTTACAAGATTGAAGGTTTGTACATTTTAAATATTACTTATACTACCACTATACCCTACTTAACTTCTTTACCTATTCGTATAGATGGAAACTGCAATCTCGAATTCATTATCACTAAGAGATTATTCTCCATCCTGATATTTATTTTTTACTTAATATTCTCCCAATTTTTTGTATTTGCCTTTAACCGAATTGTAAAGAGGAGAACGTATAATTTTACATGCAACCAGTCTATAATGCTTAACTGAAAATGCACGTACATACACATACCAACCTCATACATATAAGCAACCATGTACACACAATCCTTATATACGCATATATGAACACATAAACATACGCGCACGCTGTCACGATTGGACGCTACAGCACCAGAGACGCATAGAGGTAACAATTCAAAATTGCTGCAGTATGTAACTAGAGGGTGTCATATCTCAACTACATTCAATTTTAGTTGCTTTACATAAAATGTGGTATGGTGATACTGCAGCCCATTGACATGGTATAAATCTAATGCAATTAATAAGTGCTAAAAGCCATTACACGATGTCAAGACGTATATTTTGCAAAGTACTGTAAAATTTACTCAGCTTCTAGTGCCTTGGCAATTATTAGCAATGCAAGGCACTAGCCTCCCAGAGTTGTTACATTTGTCTTTCATTTTGTCGTGCCACGGTCTAAACTCGGCTTTCACCAAGAATGGAACATAAAAGTGGCGGTGCGACTCACGAGTGTCTTATAATTGATGCACATATATGTATGTGTGTGTGTGCATATATGTTCATACATGCATATATACAGACACGCACGCACACACACACACACACACACACACACACACACACACACATATATATATACGATTTATACTGCTATAAATTTAGGCCTTGCTCTAAGGTTAACAGTAGTTTGTAATTTAAATGGTTAAACCGTGGTTTAATATATTTCTTTTTCTTATCTCTCTCCTCTCTCTCTCTCTCTCTCTCTCTCTCTCTCTTTGTATATATATATATACATATATAT
>NC_068983.1:62702753-62707433 GCF_001194135.2 Octopus bimaculoides | reverse complement strand
TATATATATATATATATATATATATTTGCACTCTCACACGCAAATGAAAAGACACATATATAATTGTTTCTGAATAGGTGAACATGTGTAAACTTTCTTGACTCAAGTGGAGTCGACTAACTTCTCACGTATCCAATGACTAACATATCAAAAGGAAACAACCACATTGGTGATTTGAAACAGAAACCACCACACTACTGGGTCTTAAATTTTAAGGTACTCTGTATCAAATACATAAATTTCTAGATACCTGAACTGATAAAAAGAATTTGACTGATAAAAGGCATGAGTACCTGAAGTAAAAGCTACAGTAGTTATTAAATTAGTAATTTGACATCTAGAACAATGATAAAAATAACATTGATGGAACACACTTTCGGCTAACCATGTGTTCTAGAAGTTACTAGAATATGCAATGAAGGAAAAATAACTAACATCATAAGATAACAAGTACAAGAAAATAAGGACTCTTCCGCTTAACTCTTACTTGTTATATTCCAAATAAGCATCGGATGTAACCGATTTGATAGTTATCTCAACACGAATGAAGACACCACGTGTTTTGAAAAGGAACAAGGAGCAGTAATAGAACTGTAAGTTGTTCAGATGGGATATGTGAGGTGGAACACCGGTCATATAACCTATTAATAGTTGTTTCTGAAAAAGCGCTCTTCAAAGTCAAGTTCATTACACGTGACTATGAAGTTCAGTGTTAAAGTGAAAAACGTGGATCACTCACTAATGTCATTATTTGTTTATATATTTATATTTATTTTCTTAACTTAGTTTCTGAATGGAAGTGGGCAGTAGAGAAAGATAAATCTTACCAGAGATGTTTTATCAAACTGAGTATATAATTAATTGTCCGAATGGATAAAAGCAACATGAGTAGAATAGAGAGTAAGTGAAGATGTGTGAAGGAATGTGAAAATGGAAAAAAAATAATAAACGAGAGAGAAGAAAACGAAGGCAAATGGTAAGAAGCAACGCATAAGGTACCGCCAAAAAAAATATATCTAAGGGATGAGGATGAAGAAGTTCGTTATAAAACAGTAACATATTCATAAATATATATATAAATAATGATACAGCAGTGAAATAAACTCTCTCGTTATATATATATACATACATACACACACATATTATATGAACAGATTATTTGTTTTTAGAATATGGATCTACACTCTCTTTCATTTTGCAAACACCCACGCGCACACTTAAACTTTATAAACTTACATAACTCTATATATGATTGTATACTTGTATGTATTCGTGTGTTTTTGATTAAATGCATGCATTCGGTTAATAAATGCGAATAAATATATTTAGGTTCACCATATATACATAATTAACAACTACATAATATACGAGTATATTTATGAAGATCTGTGCATCTACGTGTATATGCAAGCAATTGCCCGGAGAGACGAGAGAGAGACAGGAGGAAAAGGAGAGAATAAAATGCCAATAAGAATAAAGAAATTATATCTGCATTAGTGGGCCTTCAACCAAGTGTAATATATTCTGCGTTAGCACAGTAGCATTAAACATTGCTAAATATGAATTTTTATTAGTAAAACAGATTCCACTGCCACCAACACAACTACATTGAAGAAATAGTAGAAACACTACCCTTAACCTACTGCAGATATACACAAGACAACGAATTGCCGTTGGCTTATTCTAGGTATCACCTGAATCTAGTTACTTCTCTCGTGCTCACTCTTTTAACTTACCCGACCTAGAAATCGGTGATACGTAAAATACGTTTTGGCAACGTAAAGTGTTTTCTTAAGTAAGTAAAAATGAAAATAATAAACCATTAAAATAATGATTATTTATAAACTAGGCACAAATCCAGAAAAAGTACTTGAGATGAATGGTGAGATGATTTCATCGATCGATCGATTTCAGTATTTAAATGGTACTTGGTATTTATGGATAGAAGTTGAAAGGCAATTCAGTCTGTATTTGAACTGAGAATGTATAAAGACAAAAGTAAATACCCCAGGGCGTAATGTCCGACTTTTCTCTGTTTCAGCGATAAAATGCTTAATAATAGTTTCTTGGATATGTACAAAACCAGCCAGCAAGTTTCAGGCGGGGCAGGTTAGTAGATATCAACGTCCCTAGTACTTGGTTGTTTTCGTTTTATCGAACCCGAAGGAATGAAAGCCAATTATCGTGTTTAATTTGCATGGTGAACAATGGTGTCTCGTGTATAGGCACTGCGGAACTGCAGCACCCCCTATTTCCACTCGATATTATCGATAACATTCAATATAACGAGTCTTTTTTTTTTCTTTTATTCTTTCTTTGTACTTGTACATTATGTAATCCTTAAGCTTTATGTCAATATGAAAAAATGCAAAAATTCTTGTATAAAACTGTGCGATTCACAGTTCCAGAGACGCGGTGTTTGGCTATTGTGCGCATGTTCACATCTCCAAGATAGGAAGCTGCCCGCTAGGGAGAGAAAGCACTGTGGTTCACGCAGTACCGACCCTGGTGTGCTGGTGAAAGTTAGTGTTTCTTTTTAACTCCGAGTGTGTTATGCTTAAAAACGTGTTTATATTCTTGAATGTGGTAAAGTGTAGAATTAGATTATTATCTTGCTTCCAGCTTCAGTGTGGCTGTCAGGATTTGAAACATAGGGCAGATTCCCCAACCCACCTCTTATTTTGTGATTAAGGTGAGATTTTTGAAAAACAAGGGATAATTCGTGGCGGTATTCAGTGATCAAATTAAACACACTATCCGGCAGTGGCTAAAACGCGAACCGGTCAAATCTATGTATAAATATTATTTTTTATATGTTTGTTTCCTTTCACACAATATTAAAACAACAGCTAAAACTTTTCTGAAGCAGCACACCCACTAATTTTATCTACGAACCGCCACTAATGGTGAATGTATAAAATATTAATTAAACGATCTTTATATCTAACTTAACGTAGATATTGTGTTAGAACACTGAATAGTGCGTCATGTACTGTACAAGGACTTCTGATATGGACGCATAGTGCATAACAGCACGCTATTTACATTATTTACATTTGATGGATATTTGTTCTCATCTTGTTTGTTTTTAACACAAAGATTCGGCTGTCAATAATGTACATAATTCCTCAATTCTCAAATATAGATTTGTATTATCTAATCGGTACAGAGCCGACATTAGACTTCAATGGAGACATACAGAGAAACTCCATCAAAAACTAGTTCCTCTTTCAAACCATCTAACGTACCTATGTAGAATAACCTTTTCTAATCTAGGCACAGAGCCTGAAATTTTGGGGGAGGGGCCCAGTCGATTAGATCGACCCCGGTACGCAACTGGTACTTGATTTATCGACACTGAAAGGATGAAAGGTAAAGTCGACCTCGGCGGAATTTGAACTCAGAACGTAAAGACAGACGAAATACCGCTAAGCATTTCACCCGTTGTGCTTTCTGCCGGCTTGCCGCCTTGGACCTGTGTAGAATAATAACATCGGAAAAATACCCGTCAAATGTAAATAATGTAAATAATGCATATAATTCCTCATTTCTCAAGTATAGAACTGCATAATAGCACTCATATTTATATCGTCTGCATTGGTATATTTCCTTTATGTGATAGGTGGATTGTTGGTGATTTACTTCCAGAATATTCAGCGACACCGAACTGCAGTAATTACAGGAGTGTATATGCCAGTCAGCCTTCGGTGGTATCCGAAAAAGCTTTGTTATGCCCACTTCGTATAAAAATGGAATTGATAAAAATGCTTATACAGGAATTAGATTAGAAAGAAGCATTCCAAATCTCTTCGATGTGAAGATCAAGGGCAGTATATTTTTTGAGCTTTAGAAGCATTGTTGAAGTTAGAAAAAGTTGACAGAATGATGAACGCAGTCGATATAGAAACATGCTGTGCATCTTGTTTTATAGCTTATAGATTTCTATAGGTACACAAAAATCCTAATTACAGCAACCTGATGGCAAGCCTTATAGAAATTAATAGCATTGGTTGCTGAATATCTGTAAAAGCGCGTATAATAACTCTTTCTGTGGAAACTGAAATGACGTTAGTTAAGAGCACAAGAAAAAGCTTAATCATGACATTGCATCATTTGAGACAAGATATCAAGATTTCTCACATATCACATTCATGGGAAACTATGTAGTATGCCTGGATAGTAAAGGTCGAAGAGTTCACAAGAGAAAAATTGCAGTCTTGAAAGTACTGTTAACTGTGAATTTCAGACTGTTCCATATTTTCTGAATCAATTATTTCATTTAGTAAATACATCTATTCTGAAAATTCAAAATAAAGTTAACATAAAATTTTAAATTCATCGAATATTCTATTCGTTAAATACATTTTGTTCGAGAATTTTGCAAAAATTAGAAATTAAATTTGGAATTTGTCAAATATTTTACTTGTGAAATACATTTAGTCGAAAAATTTGAAGTAATTTCAATTAAAAATTAATTTATTTTGTCTGTCAATGAACCCAACACCTAGCCGCAGGTTAAGGTTACGCTATATGAAGTCTAGATACAAAACTAAAAAAAAATTTTCCGAAAATATCTATAAGAAGAAACGAAGATAAGTTTTGGGTTTTGCGCAAATAGTCACACACACACACACACACACACACACACACACACACACACACACACACACACACACACAC
>NC_068983.1:62700243-62702699 GCF_001194135.2 Octopus bimaculoides | reverse complement strand
ATATATATATATATATATATATATATATATATATATACACACTCATACATATACATACATACATACATGCATACGTTTACACAACAAAGGTTCAGATAAAATATAAATTACATAAAATTACGCCGCATAACAACATTAAATACGTTAACAAGAGAAAAGGGAATGCAGATTTCTAACAAAATTCTTAGGGAATATACAAATTAGGATGAACAAGGATGTGCGACAACAATTATTTTCTGTTAGGCATCTGTCGCTCAGGAAAAAAATTTTCGCATAATTAGATTGAAGCTCATTTGCTGCGGGCCTATATTTCATCTACTTACTATAATAATACTACGGGAATAAAGCTCATAAATATGCACGCATTCACAACACAATCCAAAGCACAAATACATCTCCATATACATGCAGAGAGAGAGAGAGAGAGAGAGAGAGAGAGAGAGAGAGAGAGAGAGAGAGAGAGAGAGAGAGAGAGAGAGAGAGAGAGAGAGAGAGAGAGAGAGAGACAGACAGACAGACAGACAGACAGATAGACAGACAGACAGAAAGAGATACATACACACTCACACACACGTGTATTTACACAATCAAAATTTATCATTATCGACTTTGGCTTTCATCCTGTTAGGAGGTCATTAAAATAAGTACCAGTGGAACACTGAGCTCTAGATAATCCCAGCCAAAATTATCTGGCCGACTAGATTTGATCCTTCTCCGTGCTGGTAATAATATATTTCAGACTCTGATTACTTTAAAATTCTTCAAAATCTTTTCTGGTGTAGAACTTTATCATAGCATTCTGTTAAACCGATTTCAGCTTCTGTATTGGCACTTCCAGAAATTGTGTCGTTGACTATCATTGCTTTTTTTTTCTTTGTTTTTTTCATAATTATCTTCTCATCTTCGATTTTGCATTCATTGTTTTCTTTAAAATCAGAAAACAGTTTTATTTATATTTTGTGTTTGAACAGCTATTTTCATTAATTTTTCCATGGTTCTGAGGTTGGATGTTTTTGTGGTCTTACAGCGGACATTTTAGCAAAGTTTTATTTTTTTATTGTATTAAACCCCTATTTTCCAGTATTCATGGTGAATATAATCTTTCAGTGCCAGGTTTTTGTGTTTACTAAATGCTTGTGGTAGTTTTTTTTTTTTTTACCAGGGCAATCTTAGTAGTTTATTTTGCGTTTTTTATATAATTGATGAGGTTGGAATTTTGGCTGAATCACCAGAAAACCTTGCGGCACTCGTTCTGGCTAAACGTTCTGAGATCAAATAGAGTCCTTGGTAATTTAGCTGTTCATCCTTCCGAGGTCGATAGAATAAGATACCAATCAAGCACTCCCGTTAAATTCTGTTTAGTGGCATTTCGTCCATCTTTACGCTCCGAATTAAAATTCCACCAAGGTCTACTTTAGCCTTCATCATTTCGGAGTTTGTAAAATAAGCACCAGTTAACAATTGGGGTCGATGTAATCTTACCCTCTCCCAGAAACTTTCTGACCATGTGCCCAAATTTGAAATTACTCACTAGTAAGGTGGTGAGCAGGCAGAATCCTTAACACGCCGGACAAAGAATCTTGTCCGAATTTACAAACTGAGTTCAGATTCCACCGAGGCCCACTGTGTCGTTCATCCTTTCGGGGTGGATGAAATAAGTACTAGCCGAGTACTAAAGTTGATGTAATCAACTAGTCTACTCCCGCAAAATTTTAGACCTTGTGCCTATAGTAGAAAGAATTATTGTGATTGCGGATTCCCTTAGCAAGTTCACGCACCGTGACTAACTTCGAAGTTTGCAAGAAACCGTGTTTTTTTTCTTCATGTGCTCTGTGAGTGATGCAAGAAGTGGCCGTCCAACCATATCCCGATCAGCGGAGAACGTGGCAACAGTGCAGGAAATGTTTTATCGAAGACCGCAAAAATCAACACGTCAAGCAGCTCGTGAAAGTGGACTAACAAAACACAAAATGCGTACGGTGTTGCATAAAGAATTAAATTTTCGTCCATGGAAAACCCATTACGTGCAGGTACTAAAACCTGAAGATTGTGACTGTAGAAGCCCAGACGTCCAGAACTCCAAGAAGTCCAGATCTCACTCTATGCGATTTTTAGCTGTGGAGTTACACAGTAGAGGAGGTGTACCAGACAAAGCGTCTCACACTGGAGGATTTGGAGACACGGATTCAGGAGGTTCTCAATAATATCTCAGACATCCTTCAGGAGGTTGTTCATGCCATCCCTCGCCGTTTGAGGAAACTGGTTGAAATATGAAGATTTACTTTCATTTTTTTTTTCATGTAATAAAGAACATGTATATATATATATATATATATAGTTAAAACTTGCAAATGGACGCGTGGCGTTCGATAATATAATACAATATAATTTGTTTCAATAAATTTTTAAAAGGAATACGGATTTTATGACCAATATTTAATACCTACTTACTTTTC
>NC_068983.1:62699026-62700036 GCF_001194135.2 Octopus bimaculoides | reverse complement strand
ATAGATAGATAGATAGATAGATAGATAGATAGATAGATAGATAGATAGATAGATAGATAGATAGATAATCACACCTTGAGCTTCAGGCATCGGGATAAAATGAAAATGACCAAATTATCCAGTCATATATGGTCCTTAAAAAATAAAGGTGTCAGTTACAACATCCATTGGAAGATCTTAGCCAAGTGTAAACCCTACACCAACGGCAGCGGAAAGTGGGGTCTATGTGATATGGAAAGATGGCTCATCTGGAAAGGCAGCTTAGACCCCCGCCACATATCTAATTTCAAGAACTGAACTTTTCGGATCCTGTCCACATGCGGCTAAATATTTGGTACGGTTTTGGTCCCCCCGAGATTACTGATAGGACTTACTTTCTATATTGTGTCCATGTACAAGCTTTTTATCTCCCTATACTTTTTACTTAGATTTCTTATATATTTCTTATATATTTTTTATATATATATTTTTTACATATTTATAGATGTTTTGTATATTTTTTACACATATTTTTTTCTGTATTCTCCTTTCCACACTGCATTTTTCCTGTGCGTCTATAGACGTGTACATGGAACCTTTTGTGTGCGCTTGTGGATGTATACGTGTGTGCGGGTACGTGCGTATATAGATGTGTGTGCGTGCATGCGAGAATGTTCGCATATAGACGTGGTTTGCCCTTATAGCTTTTTCACACTTTTTTTACACTATATTCTGTATTCTGCCTATAGCCCTGTTTTTTTCTTCTTGGGCATGTGCGTATATTGACGTGTGTATGAACCTTTTTTTGCGAGCGAGTTGCGCGCGTGTGTGTGTGTGAGCGTGTATGCGGGTGTATATATATATATATATATATATATATATATATATATATATAAAGTGTAGTATATTGCCACTTAAGTGTGGCTGACCCCTAGGGGTGGATGTTACTGTTGCTTTTAGCCCCAGGAGGACATCTCCTCCAGCTGGCTTATCGACACACGACTGTGTCCTGTTTGCCAAGGGAAGTTATC
>NC_068983.1:62691919-62696007 GCF_001194135.2 Octopus bimaculoides | reverse complement strand
ATATATATATATATATATATACATATATACATATATATTTATATAATCTATCTATCTATGTATCTAAGTTGCTATTATGCAAAAGAGTCGTAAGTCTAAAACGTTGTTTTTTTTTGGGGGGGGGGTCAGAAAATGAAAACATATTTTCAACATTCCATAACTAAACCGTTGTACTACACCTTGACACTTTTCATATCTCGGCATCTGGAATAGCTGGAGATACGATAGTTTGACCAACAGAATCGGCAAATAGAAGCAAAAATAGCACCGCCAGTTACTCTTTCAAGAGACTTGTACAATAAACTTGGGCTCAAAATTGCCTTCCATCTAAAGTTTTATAGATCACACGATCATAAACACAAATATACATTCAGATTTGTGTGTGTGTGTGTGTGTATAGCTTTATGTTTAATAATATGCATGTATGTATGTATCTATTTTTATACATGTATGTGTGTATATATATTTATATGCATATATATATGTATATATATATATGTATGTATGTATGTATGTATGTATGTATGCATGTATGTGTATATGTATGTATGTACGTAAGTATATATTTTTCTTTTATTCTTTTTCCTGTTTCAGTCACCCGACTGCGGCCATGCTGGAGCACCGCCTTAACGGGTTTAATCAAAGAAATCGACCCCAGGACAAATTCTTTGTAAACTAGATACTTATTCTATCAGTCTCTTCTGCCAAACCGCTACCTTACGGGGATATAAACACACCAACATCGTTTGTCAAGCGATGGTGGAGGGATAAACAGAAACAAAGACATCATCACATAAATACTCTCTCACACACACACACACACACACTCACACACATAAACTCTCACACACACACTCTCTCTTTCACACATACACACACACATAAATGTACGACGGGCTTCTTTTAGTTTACGTCTACCAATTTCATTCGCAAGACTTTGGTCGGGCTATGGCTATTGGGTTGGCAACTAAGTTCCCGCGGTTTTTTTTTATTTAAAATTGTTAAAAGGTTTAATAAAAAATATAACAACTAATTAATCAATGATGTAGTCACACTTGTTGTTTACAACTTCTTCCCAACCTTCAACAAGATTTTAAATACTTAGTTGGTAGACATCACCCGATTTCGACTCGAAAATTTGATCCGCCCAAGCTCTCAATTCTGCATCAGTATTGAACAAAACTCCGCGCATAGCATTGATAGAGATCGAAAGAGGTGGAAATCCATTGGTGCCAAATCTGGAGAGTACGGCGGGTGTAGCAGCACTTCCCAACCATGCGTTTGAATGGCTTCCTTGGTCATATTGGCGATATGAGGGCGGGAGTTGTCGTGCAGCAGAATAACTCCATGCTGACAATTAGATCTTTTCTCTTGAATAGCCGTGTTGAGTCGTTCCATCTGTTAAACATAGAGTTCCGCGTTGACCGCTTGGTTCCGTTCAAGCAATTCGTAATGTATAATCCCTTCCCAGTCCCACCATACGCACAACATCGTTTTATGAGGATGAAGATCTTGTTTCACGCACGATGTCACTTGTTTACCGGGGCTGAGCCATTCCTTACTCTGCTTCATACTAATGTACAGGCACCATTTTCCGTCGCCAATAACGATTCGGCAAAGAAACCGTTGCTTGTGTCCAGAAGTTGAGCTGTGACGAGCAAGCAAACCAGCGGAGATTGTGGTTCGTTGATTTTTGTTGTTATCACTTAAAGCATGCGGAACTCATGCTCCATACTTCTGAACCTTTCCCATCGAGTGAAGATGCTTCACTACAGTAGTGTGGGTGCATTCCATTTTCTCTGCCAGTTTCCTTGTCGTTTGACAAGAAGTTGGTTTAATCGCTCTTCGTCGAACTCAACTGGACGGCCAGAACGAGGTGCGTCTTTGAGGTCAAAATTTCTATTTTTGAACTTGGCATACGAATCACGAGCGGTTTTTTCAACTATGGCACCCTCTTCATACACAGCACAAATGTCGCGAGCAGCTTTTGCGGCCTTAGAACCTTGATTAAAAGCAAAAAAGTAAGAGGTGTCGAAAATGCTCGTTTTTCTTAACTTGACATTCTATTTTAATGATCTGAAAATTAAAAAAGAAATTAACTAAAATTAGCTAGAAAAAAAAAATAGATTCCCAAATGAAATCTCCAAAATACGTGATTAACCTCCAGTGTTTGACCCGAGCAAAAAAAAAAAAAAAATTTAAATAGTGCAATAGGTGTAATACAACATGTAGTAAACGAATATGAAAAAACAAATGCGCTCTTGTAAGCAAGAGAGGGCGGGAAGCGATTCGGTAAATTCCCATCGGGAGTGTTCCAAGTACTCTCGCCACTTTCCCGTTCGTCGGTGCATTTATTTTTCTTCATATTCGTTTACTACACATTGTTTTACACCTAGTATAGTTTTTTTTTTCAATTTTTGTGACGGTTTGGGGTGCGGACTCGGATAAGTCACACAATCCAGTAACCCTACATCGACACCCGGTCACAAACATCGTTTGTCAAGCGATGGTGGATGGATAAACACAGAATCAAAGATACCCTCACATAAATACTCACGCGCGCACACACACACACACGCACGCTCTCACAGACACATACACGCTCTCACACACACTCTCACACACGCACTCACACACACACACCCTCTCTCTCTCTCACACACACATACACACACACACACCTATTTCACCATTTTAAAATTGGTTTGCTCGGGTCAAACATTGGATGTTAACTAAATATATTTAACAAAAATTTTATTATTTCTCTTCAGCTAGATTTACCAGACAAAATTTTGAATGTTGCTACATCAGCGCCAGTAAAGTCGCCTGACTGCCTAAGCCGTTAACAGAACCAAGAACAGTGAAAAAGCTTATATTTTAACCTTATGGTGCTTTGTTTTACTGCTTAGCAATACTGTTTATATTGCAATATTTAATATATATATATATATATATATATATATATAACAAAAATATCATTATAAGGGATGATTCATTAAACGATGTTTAATGCATTACATCAAATAAAGTGAACTGAAGCAGATTTTGGATTTATTAATTCATTATTCAATACTTCCAGACGGCTGTTTCTGTCAAAAAAAAAAAGAGGAAGATAATATACAAGTAATAGAAAAATCAAATCAAATATATATATTATTATTATCCTGTAATTTCTTCTTCAGTATCATTAGTGGAATATAATGAAACTCAAGGGACGTTTAAAATCAATGCCTTGAGTTTTTTTATTATTCTATCATAATGCAAAAGGAGTAATTCCTAACACTTTCAACTTGCAGTTCAGTACTAAGGCTTTATGAACAAACTAAAACCGTAACAATTGTATTTCCACAATGTCCATTTGATTACTCTTAGCTCCCTCCCTACTATAAGTAAATAATAATCTCCATCATTTGACCCTAACTTAGTAGTCAAAAAGAAATGCACGTATATTTACGTATATATAATGCCAAATAAGGATCTACATCTTATTTCAATGTCAGATTGAAATTTACTGTCATCTATCGCAATCTCTATACATATTATCTCTATTTCATTGTTTGTAAACAAAGAAACGAAAGAATCTATAGTTTATTCTGTTCTTTATATGTAATAATTAATAATCAATACTATTATTAAATTGCAGTAAAAATCTAAAATAATTTATATTCAAATACATGTAATTTGAATTTGAACAATATAGTAACAATACTTATTTAAGAAAAAACATATCTATGTGTTAAAACTTTTTGTGCTTAAAAAATCGTATTTATATGCTCGAGGATAATACTTATAGTAGTTTACGATAGAGTAAGAGATATACGTATTTAGGTTTTAGCTATTCAGTATAGTTAATTGAAATTAAATAAGAAAAAGTTAAAATTAAAAATTTAACATATCGAATCAATTATTTTATCTATAATCTATTTGTTCATAAATCAATATAGGAGAGATAACAAATAATATACACGTTCAAAAAATTTCCCGTTCATAAATAAATGATGCTTAACAAATATGTATATATCTGTGTGTGTGTGTGTGTGTGTGTGTGTGTGTGTGTGTGTATGTGTGTACACTAGCAGAGATACCGG
>NC_068983.1:62690826-62691909 GCF_001194135.2 Octopus bimaculoides | reverse complement strand
TATATATATATATATATTATAGTTTAGTTGAAGCAGGTGATACGGGAAAGTGCAACGTTGATGACAAAACATTTAAGGAGTAAATAATGCACTAATTCGACTAAGCGACATGCCATACGTCCGTTTGGAATATTCCAGGCCCTAACTTGTCATGGAAAATTGGGGGTTGGGGTATATGCATGCCTTTGCTGATCTTTAGAAAGTCTCATCTCGATTCTCTGTTCAGACTCCATCTGACGTGCTGCAGCATGCCTTTGCTGATCTTGAGAAAGTCACGTCTCGCTTCAGTCTTGAGACTCCATTTGATGTGCCGCGGCATGCTTTTGCTGATCTTGGGAAAGTCCCATCTCGCTGCTGTCTTGAGACTCCATTTGATGTGCTGCAGCATGTATTTGCTGATGTTGGGAAAGTTCGATCTCCCTTCTCTCTTTAGACTCCACTTGATGCGTTTGCTGATCTTGAGAAAGTCTCATCTCCTTTCTCTATTGAGACTCCATTAATTTAAGGGTAAATATGTTATTGTAAATACTTTGCAATCTTGCAGCTCATGCGATAATTATGAACTGGTAATTGAACGGTAAATGTGTATTTTTATACACCTTGGACTTCTCTCCTAATTGTTTTTTGTCAAGGGTTTCACATCCAGCTGTTCGTTGTGACAGTCAACACAGATACACTGACACAACATTCCGCTGTTATAGCGTTAAAGACGAAAAGTTGCCGATGCGTATATAAATTATTCATTTATTTATCACAGTAGAAATAAAAGTGAAAGAATAAAAGTGTAACAATATCATAGGCTTAGAATAAAAAGTGAAAGAATAAAAGTGAAACGATATTATATGACATTACAATATAGATCTTATTCTTTCACTTTTGACACGTAATACTGAACTAGTGCCAATGTTATATTGTTTTAATTCAAATTACAAGTTGACAACCACGGGGTCTGAAACTATTAACTTCTAAAATTTGATTTGATTTCATTTGGTCGAGTCGTTTGAGAATGCATAGGAAATAGACAGACAGACAGACAAAGGATTTTATATATATTTTATATATAATATATAATATATATGTATA
>NC_068983.1:62688456-62689251 GCF_001194135.2 Octopus bimaculoides | reverse complement strand
TATATATATATATATATATATATATATATGCATGTATATATGCGTGTACATGCATATATATTAGGTGATGCTCCAGCATGATCACAGTCCAATGACAGAAACTAGTAAAGGAGTAAAAGGTAAAGGGGGTATATATACATGCATATATATATATATATATATATATATATATGCCCAATGTAGTAGGAACAATTTTCTCCTATACAAATGGGTATATATACACAATATACAGTAATAAAAGGAAAACGGAGAGTTTAAACTGGCATATTTAAATTTATTAACATAATATTATATTATTATTATCATAATGTAAAAATAAATGTAATCCCTACGATTGTTTCGATTCAAACGCAAGAACCAACATCAAATTTATAAAAATTCATATTATGGAAATATTTTGATGAGAATCTCATCAGAGCAAACTGGACAAAAATCACATCTGAAAAGTTTCGTCCGGTTGGTATTTTTAGCATACTCGCACCCTTAATATATATATATAAATTCAATGAATGGAGTAAAACGCATATGTTAACTGCATACTTTATTTCCAACATATGTTTCGAAGATTACAAATTATACCTTCCATAGGAATCGGCGATGTTAAAAATGTAATCTTCTCTTCAGGGAAATGCATGGGAACCAGTTTAAACGTAAGACATTTTAACCGATATTCGGTTAAAATGTCTTACGTTTAAACTGGTTCCCATGCATTTCCCTGAAGAGATTACATTTTAACACCGCCGATTCCTATGGAAGGTATAATTTGTAATCTTCGAAACATATGTTGGAAATAAA
>NC_068983.1:62682436-62688264 GCF_001194135.2 Octopus bimaculoides | reverse complement strand
ATAAGCGTACTGCAATCATCTTTAAAATCCGTGTTGCTTATTTTGATATATATACATATATATATATATATGTATATATATATATGTGTGTGTGTGTGTGTGTGTGTGTGTGTGTGTGTGTGTGTATGTGTGTGTGTGTGTGTGCGTGCGTGTGCGTGTGTGTATGTATATATATATACAAATATTATAATAATTATATACATAATTATAACAAGAGATTGGCATTATGCCTCTCCACGCGCTGAAAGTAGACGCCAAATGACGCCAACACGACCTTAAAGGATTCTAAAAACATACGCTGAAGTCGAGCAAAATAAAGATAATGAATTTAACTTGTGGGTAAACATGTACAAGATCTCGTTTCAAGTTTAAGGTAAAAAAAAAATTATACCTACTGCTATCTTCAGCACCGTTATTCCGTAGCATAAGCTTACAAGTATTTACACATACATATACGAGCAGCGACGTCCTAGCTTCAGATAGAAATAGATTAGAGGGTGACCTAGTTAAGAAGCTAGAAGAGGCGATTAGAAATGGCATCGTATCCGACGTTTCGGCGGCAAGGTTTGCCCTCGACCAACACTTCAACGCTAAACACGAAGGGTGTGTTGTCAGAGCTAGGATGCGTGCTCTAAGGAACGAAGGTATCGGAGCCGCGCGAGAGACCCGGATGCAGAGGCGCAACAGGGCAACAAAGCCACCATTCGGTCTCTGGTAGATGAAAAGGGGTGCGAATTACTCGAGCCAAGTAAGATGTGTGAAGCCTTTCAACAGCATTTTGCCCGACATTTCGGGACGATTGGTGAGCGAGAACGCAGGGAGGACTTCAGTGCCTACCTGCACAGCCTACCACGACTCTCGACAAGAGAGGCAGGGTGCTGCGAAGGTGCCATCACGGCGGTGGAAGTGCGAGACGCGATGGCAGAATGCTCGAGGGACACATCGCCGGGTTTGGATGGTCTACCCTACGAGCTTTACAGTTGTATGCTAGACATGTCTGGAGACGTCTTGGCAGCAGTGTACCGCAACTGGCAGCAAAATGGGAACATCCCCGGTTTTGTGAACCGAGGGCCTGTAACGCTGCTGAAGAAAGATCCAAACAAATGGGACGAAATAGATAACTTCAGGCCCATCACTCTACACAATACAGACTTGAAAATTTTGGCTATGATGTTAGCCAAGAGGTTGGCGCTTGTCACCGAGAAACTGGTCGACAAGGTTCAAACGTGCGCTGAGCCGGGACGGAGCAACCATGACGAACTCCATCTGATGCGCTACATCATAGATAGGGTAGTTAAGGAACCTGGCATCGGTGGGGACCTGCTCAACTTGGATCAATCCAAAGCTTTCGATGGGGTAGGCCATCGATACTTGGAGGCTGTCCTCATAGCGGCTGGTTTCGGCCCCATCTTCTGTGGATGGATAGCTGCTTTAAACAGAGGCATCCGTTCGGTAATCCGTGTAAATGGACATCTATCGAGACCTTTCGACATTGCACGTTCGGTCCGTCAAGGATGCCCCCTCTCGTCGCTTCTATACGTATTGAATCTCGAGATATTACTGCGGAAGCGGGCGACGCTGAGGGGCATCCCGCGAGAATTGGGATGCGGGACGAGCGTGTCTGCATACGTGGACGATGTCACCGTCATAGTGTCTATCCAGAAGCACTGAAAGACTATGAAGCGGTAATAGGAGCGAAAATCAACCGGGAAAAGTCAGTAAGCCCATGCTGGACCGACGGTCCGGTCGAGTTGCTCGGGATCTGGTTTGGTCCGGACCTCCAAACGGAGAAGAGCGGGAACGAGATAACGAGTAGGTCGGGCGGAGGTGACGAACACGTACATCGCGTCTGTCATCTACTACCGCCTGACCGTTGTGCCTAGTCCCGACCCTACCATCACCAAACTAGAACGCATTTTCTTCCGCTTCTTGTGGAAAGGATGCGTTCTGATGGTCAGGCGATCCGTTTGCTGCCAACACCCGTTAAAAGGAGGGATGGGTATACCGTGGTTGATGATGCGCAGACACGCGTTGGGACTGCGACATCTCCTGCTCTACGCTGAAGACGATGAACAGGTGTGATCGCCGTTTGTGAGACGCGCTTTCCCGCAGCTCGTCTCCACGACCGAAATGCAGTCGTGGATCAAAAAGAGGCCGATGAAGGGCAAATGGCACCGCAATGTCGCGTTGCTCTCAAGCAACTATGCCGTCCCGGGCGACTTTGAGCGACTTCAGCACAACCAAAGCATTCTATAGGGGATTAGTGGAGGGGAAGTACGACGACGATCTTGTGGTGAACCTGGCCGTCGACGAGGAATACCAGACCGGCCTGTTCAAGTTGACTTTCGGGCAGGGTCAGTAACTTTTTTGTGGGTGGTGTTAGTCAATACCGCCGACGCCTAAGACCAATCTGATGCTTTATTTTATTGACTGGATTCAGAACTTAATTAACCATAAGGAATGCTGTAAAACACTTTCCCGTCGCTCTATCGATAGTACGAGCACAACGCCGCAATCATTTAGGCACCAGGCAAGCAGATTTGAGGAGAGAAAGTTAGCCGATACCATCGATCCCACTATTTGACTGCTACTTTATGTTAAAGGATTCTGGATGGATGAAAGATAAAGTTAATTTAACTGGATTTGAACTGAGAACGTAGATAACATACGTCAGGCTCTTTTGGGTCGCCACTCTAACGATTCCTTTCATTTATTTGTCTTTGGCTGAAAAGAACATTACTAAAAAGGTTACATACAGTAAGGGGCTAAAAGAAAGGGATGGTGAGGAGAAAATAATTTGATATCGACCAATGAAAATAATACTTCTTGAACACAAGTCCATGTGTAGTACAGAATTTAAGAATAGAAGAATAAGGTCAATTATAAAAAATCTCGGTACTCAGAGTCTGTATAAATGTTTGCCTAGGGCATAATTCATTACATATACGTAGAGGTGACGCATTTGTTTCGGGTACTTAAAGATATAGTGAAGCAATAAAAAAAATATATATATGAATAAAATAAAAATACAATAATAAATACAAATAATAAAAAATGTAAAAATATGAAATTCAATAAATAGAAATGTTAGGCTAAAATAATGGAATTTTTAGGTATTTGTATGGAAGTTCAGAGAATTTCTTATGTACATTGATTTCATCCATATCAAATAGAAATGGATAATGAGATGTACTAATTCACACTGTTTTGTGGAAGCATAACGGGTTTGAAATATTCGAAAGAGAATTAACCATTGTTCCATTAATGATCTTGTGCTTTGAACTTCTAATTCATTAGAGGGTATCTATTTCGTATAGCTCTGTGATCTTGCATTTAGATTATCAGCAGATTTGTTAAGGCTTCTTGAGTATAATGCGCTTTCTTGCGATGCATAACCTGAAAATTTAATTCTATTTCTATATGATATACATCGGTCAAGGTTGATATTAACGCCAATAAAGATTTTCAAATTCCAGATGCCACTAAAATTTTGTATTCATTTCGGCTACATTTATATGAACGATGTGGAGGCGCAATGGCCCAGTGGTTAAAGGCAGCGGATTCGCAGTCGCATGATCGCGGTTTCGATTCCCAGACTGGGCGTTGTGAGTGCTTATTGAGCGAAAACATCTAAAGTTCCACGAGGCTCCAGCAGGGGATGATGGCGAACCCTGATGTACTCTTTCACCACAACTTTCTCTCACTCTTTCTTCTTGTTTCTATTGTACCTGTATTTCAAAAGACCAGCCTTATTACACTCCGTGTTACGCTGAATCTCTCCGAGAACTACGTTAAAGGTAGACGTGTCTGTGGAGTGCTCAGCCACTTGCACGTTAATTTCACGAGCAGGCTGTTCCGCTGATCAGATCAACTGGAACCCTCGTAGTCGTTACCGACGGAGTGCCAACCAACCAACCATCTGAACGAAGCAATATGATTGTTTAAATCAATCTTTCACCTGTATGGTGGTTATATTAAGGATAGGATATCTATGTTAACAGAAATTTTCAAGAAATAAAATGATAACGCATTGTACTTGAAAAAGTTCTTGTAAAATTATTACATTGTATCACGAACGAGTACCGGACGTTGTGCATTGTCTATGATATCTATTGAACACGAACTTGATTACTCTGAACCGATCGATGATTTCGCGAAGCGAAAAATGCTCCGTGTTTGACTTTGAAGGTTGCCTGCATCATAAATGTGCTCCTTTATTCATATTTGGAAGTTCTGACTTATTGAAATTTGTAATTGACCTAAATAGATTTAACTTGTACTTTAAAAGATGTTTTTTAGGATAACGTGGAATATTGAAATTCAGATAGAATAAAATAAAATATAACTATGAATAAAGGGTGCGTGGATTATGAATTTTGATTGAAGGGATGGGGTCGCGAAACAAAAAGTTGTAAAGGGCCTCTAAAAGTCACGTGACGGAGCTGCAAACATAAAACCTGAATATAGGATTAAACATAGCGCACATACACAAAAACGCAACCTAACAGGTAATCTATGCTACAATTAGTCTAACAGTGAAGTCTACTAATGATTACAAATATACCTAAACACTTATACCTATGCATATCTATTTATGTATCTGTCTATCAATCAGTATGTATGTATGTATGTATGTATTGCACTAAGTCAGGGTTCATATAAAATTGTGTGTGTGTGTGTGTGTGCATATGCGTGTGTGTATATATATATATATATATATGACGTGACTGACCAAACTCTCAGATGTTGTTACACATCGCTGATCACAATGTGCGTCGAATGAGGACTAGAGCAACGTGAAATGAAGTGTTTTGCTCAAGAACACAACGCGCCGCCCGGTCTAGGAATCGAACCCACGATCTAGCGATCGTGAGTGCAACAGCCTAACCGCTAGGCCACGTGCCTATACATATATTATATTACATTATTTTATATCATAATATATTATATTATGATATATTTTGTCTTGTACTTGTTCCAGTGTTCAGACTGTCTGGAAGAGGTTTGTGTTAAATGAATTGAGCCGACTGTGCCTGGCACTTCTTTTAGCCATCAGTTTTGCTGAACTGATATGTTATGGAGACATAAACTCACCAACACAAACCGCCAAATGATGGTGGTTAATAAACACAGACACAAACACACATACACATAGGCGCGTTTATATATCCGATGGAGTTTTGTAGTTTAAAAAATTCATTCACATGGCTTTGGTTGGCCCAAAGCTGCAGTAGAAAAAACATTTGAACAAGACGCAACCTAGTGGAACCGAATCCGGAACCATGTGATTGGAAAGCAAGCTTCTTACCACATGACCACAACCACGCATATCAATATAAGAAGTTATTTAACTTGCACCACACGTTTCCTTACGCGAAGTTGCTTTTATTTTTATTTTTTACGAATAATAATGTACCACTCACTTATATGCGACAGCAAATATATCATGTACTTTTGAGATACGTTGCGATATTACACTTAGCATAAATATCACACACACACACACACACACACACACACACACGTTCAATATTTTCTTTGTCAATTTATTGTTTATAATCGATGTTGAAGTTGAATATTTGAGATTTACATACTGTTTTGTCGATAAATTCGTTACAATTATGTCTACTCGTACTAGTGCCGTTCCGATTGCTGTTGGTGGGGATCATGTTGTTAATACTATTGCGCTTTTTGTTTTGTGCCATTCTTCGTATATTTCCCTTGTTAATATGTATAAGTGTATGTGCGCATATAAACACACACACACACACACACACACACACACACACACACACACACACACACACACACACACACACACACACACA
>NC_068983.1:62679974-62680730 GCF_001194135.2 Octopus bimaculoides | reverse complement strand
ATATATATATATATATATATATATACTTACTTGGAAAAGGGTGCGTGGCGTTCGATCATATATATATGTATGTATGAAGCTATATATGTACGTGCGTGCGCATGGATGTACGCATATATGCATATGTGTACATGTGTATGTTTGTATAAGATATTTTTATATGTATAGACTATACGTTGGAATGTACACATAAAGTATTATGCACACATACATGCGCACATACATACATGTATCGGAACTGCTTAAGAGCTGGAACCGACGAAATTGTTATGAATTAAGCGAAGTTTGTTTGCTACATTGACACTTCAAGCCTTAGGCACATACTTCAGCTTCATATATACTGCATTTCTCATGGGGAACGATCTAATAAGACATTTCACTCACAATTTCTGCCTGAAACGGGTTCATGTCTTGCTCCGCTATTACATTGTAGTCTCAGATAGATTTCTAACATGATTTAATTTACAAGTTGCTCTCTTTTTAGTAGTTTGCGAATGTATTTATGTACGTACGTAAGTATGTATGTATGAACGTATGTATGTATGTATGTATGTATGTATGTATGTATGTATGTATGTATGTATTATGTATGTATGTTTGCACGTGTGCATATATGTATACATACATGTATATATATATATACACGTGTATATACATGTTGGTAGATATATAATGTATATGCATAAATATGTAATTAGGTGCGTGTGTATGTATGTATGTATTATGTATGTATATATATATATATATGCATATATA
>NC_068983.1:62668512-62676012 GCF_001194135.2 Octopus bimaculoides | reverse complement strand
AATAGAAATGCTTGAGAAATAAAAGGCACTTATTTAAAACCTGAAACGCTGAGGGATTATATCAACGAATTGAAATAATAAGTTTTAACAAATGAAAACGATTGAAATGCAGAACTAGCAAATGCTAATGAGATTACCATCAATAAGATGTTTGTTTATACCCGTGAAATATTTTTCGTTGAATTTCGGCATTTTTCGTCAAATTGAAATCTATATTAATGGATAAGACCAACTTCACGAAAAAAATGACCAGAATCTGGTAGCGAACCTGTGTCATCGTCATTTTTGTGCATGTATGTAAAAATTTTTATTTTTCTCAACCCATCCTTAGCGCATATTCCATCTGTGTATAACATTTATGACAGAAAATAACATTAATCTGAGAATTTGCATTGCAATGACGTATTAATTTTTGAAAAAATGATGCTGATTAGAAATTATTGATTTTTTTTTAAAATTCTACGTGCGTAAGTGACCGCATGGGCATAAGCCCCACCCCCTCCGCCAGTTTCATCAAGATCGGTTGGATAGTTTCGGAGCAATTAAAGTAACAAATTCACAAACATAAAAACACCGCTACAAACAGACAGAAATTGCCATTTATGTATACAGATTTCTATTCGAATCTATTTCTGTTTTGATGTTTTCGTTTCTTATAATAGCCTACCTTATTAGCAACGCTGACAGACGATACCATTATATTGAAAAAAGACTGTAAGTACCTTGGTGATATCAATATGGTGTAGAGCTTCTGCTCATCATACTGGTTCTACAGGGTGCGTCTACTGATTTAATCTATATTATGACCGTCATGTGTTGCTGAATATTGAAATATGTATCAGTTGAAATACAGGAGTCTCAAGTCAATATCCATGTTTTCTCTGTAACTATTGGTGCGCTGTTTGTATTACATCATAGTCTGCTTTCAGATACGGACGGCTTGTGTGCACAAGCGACAGCGGAAGTTTAAAGCGATTAACATTGGGACTGAAACCCATTTAGTTTAACTGTCACACGTCGAGCGCATCCATGCATATATATTTTTTTATATTTATATGTATATAGACACATGACAAGTTAAAACACAAAGGACATGCGTCCCCACACCAGAGTATACACACATACACATGTGCACATGTGGATGTGTGTGTATATGTGTGTGTGTCTGTGTGTCTATATTTTCTGTGTGGGGACGCATGTCCTAGTGGTTAGAGTGTTGCATACATGATCGCCAGATCGTGGTTTCAATTTCAAGACCGAGTGGTTCGTTGTGTTCTTGAGCAAAACAATTCATCTTGATACCTGACGTGTGATACCTGACGTGTAGTAGTACAACGTGAACCTGTTCATGCAACGTTGATTTGATGGAGGGAGTGAGCTAATGTACAGCACACAATTGATCACTGTAAGCAAATCATTGGTGCAGGTCGTTCGGCGACAAGCTGATCAAATCATACATCGTTTTCAACGGGAGAGCCCATGATAAGTGAGCGAATGAATGAGTGAGTGAGTGAGAGCGCGCGCGCGTGTGACGAACGATATAGCGTTGATTATGTGACTAACATGGATTACGCGAATAATATTGTTTTTTCTTACTTCACTAACAAATTTTATACACACTTTCCAACATTGTAATTCCTCCATTTTGACGATGATGCTGAGGTTACATGTTGGTCACTGATTTTCTTGGTCGCCACACTCCAGGCGGAGTGGTTCATGTGAGCTCTGTTTAATTCTTTGAATTTGAGAGCTACGGCCATGCTTTGGCACCTCCGTTAACTTTGCTACACTTCCGGAACTCTTGTCAGGAGGAAATCTAGTTCTGTTTTGAAAACACCTACGTGTACACCATGTAGGTCTCTCAAGCATTTGGAGAGGATATTGAAAAGCTGTGGGATTTTGAAACCCAACCTGTTGCAGTATTTGGCCCTGAACCTTGATGGCAATGTTGGGATTTTCGGCACTATGCAATGGTCCCTCTGTTATGCTGTTTGTGTAAATTCCTCCCGCCTAGACTAGGATTGATGTCACTTTCGCATTATGTTTGTGAAGGAGAGATCAAGTATAATGTTTGTCTTGATTGTTTGGTTGGTTGGTCGGAGTACTACTTACTCTATGCATGACTTGTTGGTGAGGTTGAACAGGATCCCACCTGTCTTTGTTCACACCACGTTATACCCTTCTGACGGCATCTGGATAGGGCTTGCTGTTGGAAGCAATGTGCACTACATCAGAATATTTTGGTTTTGGGGTAGGTCATGCGTGGTGTGTTTCCTTTTGTAGTCTTTCTTTATCCTTTAGTCCCTTTGGAGGGAAGTTTTTGTCCCACTTCATGCAGCTTTGGCACGGTTTTGAGCGTACGAAACAGCAGTTTGCACCGTGGTCTCCATGCCAGCAGATACTGTGCAGGTAACACTTGTGTGTGCTCTTTCACACTTCTATTTCTGTAGTCTGCAGTCTTCCTTGTCCCAGGGTTTGTTTTCTTTTTAGTTATTTGTACCTTTGCTTATGAGCAGTTTAACTTATCTATTTCTGTGGTTGTTCATCTAAGGAGCTATTTTTTGTTTTTTTCTACTTTTTTTTAATTTGTATCATCATCATCCTTTTGGTCCTGTTTGTTTCCGACGGTTTTTTTTCTTTCTTTTTTTTTAATCATTTACTTTTTAGCCCTTTCATCTCTTTGTTTGCACACATTGGTGGTGATAGGGTCATTACTGTTTGTGTCTTCTTCCTTGGCAAGTGTCGCACTCATGGTTTCATATTTCTTCCCTTGCAGGTCACTTATTTATTTATTTATGGATACATACATGGTATACAAACAGACAAATGGATTATCTGGTATTGCTACAATTGGTTCGTTAAAAATTGTGAGGCAAGCACTGTGCTTCCAAGCATGCAGTATATACAATCTCCATAAGTTTACGTGGTATATTGCGCAGCTCTCAACTCATCAGGTTACAAGTAAGTGGCATGTTGATTAAGCAACATATAAAATTCCTATCTCGACATTAGCTACATTATGTAATTATCGGAAGAAATTTACATGCAAGTAATAATCTTTTCTACTGTAGGCACAAGGCCCGAAATTTTGGGAGAGGGGACCAGTCGATTAGATTGACTCCAGTATGCAACTGGTACTTAATTTATCGACCCTGAAAGGATTAAAGGCAAAGTCGACCTCTGCGGAATTTGAATTCAGAAAGTAAAGACAGACGAAATACCGCTAAGCATTTCGCCCGGCGTGCTAACGTTTCTACCAGCTCGCCGCCTTTGCATGCAAGTAATAATCCGAAGGAAATGTTTGTCCGCAATCCTAATGTGCATAAAGTCCAGCTTCCAGAACCTCTCGCCAAATATGGGTGTATCGAACGGAAGATGATGCTCAGCGTCTGTTGGTATTATGAGAGGATAATTCACTACAAGTTCGTTTCGGACGGTCGAACCATCGATGCCAACCTGTATTCAGGTATGCTATTGCGCGGCAAAAATACCCGGCATTAGTTAACAGAAAGCGAGACAACACAAAACCTCATACCGATCAAACGATCCGCAATAAACTCCAGGAACTTGAGAGAATCGAACTGATGCCACAACCAGCATATAGTCCGAACGTAGCTCCCGCAGATTATTAGTTTCAGTCCATCGTTCGCTTCCTGAGCTAGCGACGATTCATCAACCAAGAGGAAATGGAAGGACAAGAACTAGTATTAGCGTGGGATCTAAGAAGTGGCAAAAAGGTGACCTCAGACGGTGAAACACGGTGACCTCTGATTTGAATGCTAAGCTGCTTTTGTTGTAACTTGACGAATAAAGCAAACAAGTTATCAAAATATTGCAAAACTTTTGACTAAACACAATACATTTCATTAGTCTAGGGTGCATAATTATTCGTTTATGCCAAAACCACTTTCCTGTCAATATGTTGACCGTTCTCTCTATTTGATTTATCCTCTTCTCTTTCTCTTTTCCTTTTCTTTTTATCTCTATATCCTTTTTTTCGATTCCTCTGAAATTTGGAGGGAAGATCTCTAAACTACGTATTTCATTAAGTTTTTCTCTTTGAATTATAAGCTGATTCTCTGTTGATTAAAGCTGATATTCTATTAGTTCTCTAATAATTAATCGAAGTACTTTTATTAAGATTAATCAATTATGAGAGTGAATAAGTAAGGTCAGATGTTATTAACCAGGCCAATTGTTAATGTAGATAACTTCAAGCAACATAGCAAGGTAAATGGTTCTTTTATAAATAGAGTCGGCTGTTGTTCTTTGAGTATGTTTTGAAAGAATCAAATGTCAAGCTCGGTGCCTGTTATCCTCCGGCAATCAAGCATGTTCTGCCACTTGGAATATAGTGCCTTTAACTATTCTTTAATTTACATCGTTCAACTATTCACTTTCTATGATCAATAGGTTGTGGGCCCAACCGCTGTACATTTCTTAAATTTTGGTAATTCTGTGAAAGTTCTCTTGGTGATGATCTTTTCATTAACCAACATATCACCTCTTGTTTATTTAGTAGCCTGATGATTTAAGAGTTGCGTAACATATTGTGTAATCGTGTGGATGCTGTATTTACTGCTTACCCGACCATAACCAATTTACATCAAAAGAAACACCCATAAGGAAACAATTGTAACAATACGACATAATCAATTCTATTGCTTTTATGTCTTCTATTTTTTACGTCAATGCGACGATCACGCGCTTCACCCCCCACCCCACCTCGAAGCACTGCTGTAAACAGCGGAAGTGAGCTAAAACGTTACAACTTAGTACGCCTGCACAGCAGAGTTCAAGGTCAATCTTTGCCAAGCGGCTTTACTCTGCGTGCTTTAGCTTTGTTACTATAGCAACAGTCCGTATACTTATTGATCAGACCTCCTAATTTTTAAACAAGCATTTCAAGGTCAGTGACTTCGAAGTCTCAGCCAGGTGAGCCATAATCGGACGATGATGCATTGTAGTTACGTCTGGCTTTATATAGGCTTTTGTTGAGTTAAAATCTACCTTGGGTATGTAAGTATGAGTGGCCGAAAAATCGAAGTCACTGTCAATAATGTTTAAGAATAGTAAATTTGTACTGTACAAAAGCATAGAATAACCCATCAGATTAATGTAAAATTCTTTTTATCATAACAGATTTAAAAAATAGCTTGTAAGAACAAATATTACATATATATATCTTTTATCTTTTACTGGTTTCAGCCAAAGGCTTAGGTCATGCTGTCGCACCACCTGTAGTTACTCGGTGTTGTTTCTGGTATTGTTTTTGGTGAAGTAACAAGTTGGACGGAGCTGCTCCTCCTTGCGTCTCCTGCCGCGATGTGGGTTCATCTGGTATCTCAGACAGAAACCTGTCCAGACGTTCCTTGAAAACTTCCACATCAACACCACGTAGATCTCAAAGGTTGCCTGGCAGGATGTTGAACAATTGCAGGCCCTTGAAACCCAGACTGTTGAAGTACTGTGTCCTTATTTTAGATGGGGAAGACGGGGTTTTGGCATGATGCAGTGCCGTCCAGTTCGAGGATTGGTATAGCTGTCAATTCCAAAATTGGAAGCTAAACCCTCTAAGTTCTTCCAAATGTATATCACCGCATATCTCTCCTATCCTCTCTCCAGGAAATAGAGACTCTACTCTTTTAGCCTCTCCCAGTAGCCCATTTTTTGCATCGAGTCAATCTTCTTTGTGTATTGGCACTGGATTGCTTCGAGTTCCACAGTTTGTTTCACACTTTCTGGAGACCACAGTTGGGAGCAGTAGTCCAAGTGGCTGAGAATGAAAGTCTTTCATAGGCGTAGCAGGGCCTCTCTTTTCCTGGATCTGAATGTCCTCAGAATCCATCCAGCCACTCGTCTTGACAGTACTGCCATCTTGGCAATATGCACATGGAATGTAGCATCATCGCTCATGTGAACCCCCAGGTCATGCACCGACTGTGACTCTGGGATCGTATGACCTTCTGGTCTAGTGTATTCTAATTTTAGCTTGGTGCTGGACCGATAGTGGAGTGCCTGAAATTTCATAGCATTGAACTACGTTATTTTTGCTAGACAATTTGTGTATTTCATTCAGGTCTTTCTGCAGTTTTTTGAAGTCCTCTGTGTTCCTAACTGCCTGGGATACTTTTGTGTCGTCAGCATAACTGGTCAGATTAGCTGATTGTACCGCAGAGGGCATGTCTGAAAGGGCCACCACAAATAGTAGTGACCCCACTACAGTTCCCTGTTGGGACTCCGCTGAGAATTGGTGTCTCTTCAGAGTGAGCACCATTAGCTACAACTGTCTGACTCCTGCCCTTCAGAAAATCATGCAGTTACTCTCCCAGTTTTCCAGTAATACCGAGGTTTCGCAGCTTGTGACATATGCCATAATCAACCTTGTCGAAAGCCTTGGCAAAATCAAGGCATATCACGTTTACAGCTGACTGGTTTAGCTGTTGCTTCACTGCCCAGTTAAATTGCTGCAGCAACTATGTAAGGTAGCTCACCTCTGTACGGAAGCCATGTTGCGTGTTTGTGAGGTTGTTTTCTTCTAGGAAAGTGATCAACCTTTTCTTGACAATGCGTCACATTTTCTTGCTAACAGGTGAGGTCATAGAGATGGGCCTGTAGTTTTTAGCATCTGCTCTGTTCCCTCTTTTATGGACAGGGCATATTATACCTTCTTTTAGCATGTTGGAAAGTTTACTACATGCAAGGAAACTGAAAGAGTATCTGTGTTCAATTCACTGGATGGTAATATTATCTGGAGTGTATATTAGCAATAACTATAACGATAGAGAATATGGAGGTATCGTTATGATTATTGGTATATGTATATATATATTATGTATGTACACGACGAGCTATTTTCAGTTTCCCCCCTACCAAATCCATTTACAAGGCTTTGGTCGGCTTGAGGCTACATTTTTATGTTTTATAGAATCTTACTTACTGATAAAGTGAATAAATTTGACCACCGATGAGGTTGGCTCAATATTATCAAAACCATATCCGTTGCTATAACCGTCCTAAATACGAAGGGCCATGTTTCTATTTAAACATGAATATTAGATCACCTTAGTTAATTCTAAATCTGATAAAGTTACCTCCCCATTTAGTTATTTATTGCTAACATGTGGTGCTATATTTGGGGTATATTTCTTTGATTAGAAAGAAATTTTCCATTTTTTTATGAAAATGTTGTGCTATCATCATTCACTATATCATTATGTATTCATTTTAGAAAAACGTGGCATTTTATATGCACAATGCTCCAAGTAAAAGGCGCAAATGGGGTGTGCTCCGTCATAGATTTACTATACAAGATCTTAATGGAGACATAGAAAATAGAAAAATACATTATTCGTAGTTAGCTACTTGGTTGGATAGACAGACAGATAGAGAGATACATATATACATACATACATACATACACGCGCACACATACACACACACACACACACACACGCACGCACACACATGCATATATATATATATATATATATATATATA
>NC_068983.1:62666376-62668057 GCF_001194135.2 Octopus bimaculoides | reverse complement strand
ATATATATATATATATATATATATATATATACACATGTATGTGTGTGCGTGTGTGCGTGTATACACTTAAGCAAAATTTGCAAGCAATCTGAATCTGTTTTGCATTTGCCATTCACCAAAAGGTGGGAGTAAAGGCCATCGATCATAATAAGAAAACAGCCAAAACACCCAAAGTCACCTCTCTCCATAAAATACCAAGTGCAGGAAAGATACTGAACGATTACATATTTTTGTTAAATGCAAACGGAACCATAAATTCTCTAATTATCAGTTGCAAATTGTAATTGAATACTAAAGCTCTATGGGCACTACCGACTTAAGACACTCACGGGTAAGCTAGTTAATTGTTCTGAAACACGAGAGGTAAATCGCTATCGCAACTAATTTCTAGAAAGTAGAACTATCGATACCAAATTTGCATTAAACTCTCAAGCAACGTATTGCAGCATGAAAGGTTATATCCTTAGTGCCGTGAAAGCGCATCACTAGAATGCTCTAGAGTTATTGCCGGCAGGGATCTGGAATGTAAATCATTAACGCAAACGTGAGTCATTGTGGGAAATGAGTTACAGCGTAAGTACTGAGTAAACTTATCTCCCAAAACATGTATCAATCGTATACCGCCAGTTAAAATCTCGTGACTGTTTTGTAAAACAACCGAACAGAAAAATCCCGGTGAATACACCTTCTAGACAGTTATAGAAAGCTGATGTTTTACATGGAAGCCTTCGACAACTTCCATTATCCTTCTCGAAAGATATTGGACGCCATACACGAAGTAAGATACTTGCTGACAATAGCACGTTCAGCACTTGTAGCTAAAAACCAGGAAACCACAGCATGTTTCTGTGTACATATTAGCTGTACACAAGTCACTTGAATATATTCGTACAGGAACACTGTAAAACAAATAGCGGGATGATTTATGCGTGGGAATTATTAAGTGGTCAGTGACTGTTTCAAACCAAGCAGTTCCTCTTCAACAAGAACAGTTCTGAAAGAAGTGAAGCAGCATTGCTGAAGACTGTTGGCTGTCTGACTAGACTATAAAGTGGCATTTTATCCTGTTCCTCACTCATGGATATTAGCGTCATTCCGCCTTCCAAAGGTTTCCATAGTTATAGTCGATGGCATTAGAGTTTGGACTAAATAGAACAGGAGGAGACACGTAAGACAGAAAAAATCGCTGAAAAGGTCACAGATGTGTGAGGAAAGAAGAATTCCAGACAATGAGCATAAGATGAAATAAGAACAATAATAAACGATTGAAGAACGAATATTCAGTGGGTGTGCTTATTTGGCAAAAAAATATGACTATCCCGATATATAACAATATCTTTTTCAAGACACGATTTCACCTCAGGAATCTTGCAATACAAATTCATAAACGTATATAGACAGACAAATAAGACATACATGCATATATACATACATGCATGCATACATACATACATACATACATACATACACACATACATATATACATAGTCTATTTTTTACTTTCACTATCATCGGAATGCTACATGCTGGGATATTCCGCTGTAGGTTTTAGTTGAACTGATCAATCTATTTTCGTTTTTAAGTCTGGTATCCGTTTTATTTCTACGAACGACTATGCGGCACTTTTCTGTTATTACACGCAAAAAATTAGCGTCAGAATTTACTCATATATATATATATA
>NC_068983.1:62662525-62666281 GCF_001194135.2 Octopus bimaculoides | reverse complement strand
AGAGACAGGCAGGCAGACAGACAGACAGACAGACAGACAGACAGACAAACAGACAGACAGAGACAGATAGATGGACAGGGAGAGACACAGACAGACAGACAGATAGACAAACAGAGAAAGTTGTCTCGACTGTTTATGACTTTCGGCTCTTTGAGAGAGTCATTTCTATTGCGTCATATCGCAGCCTACCGGCAAACAACTTTGCCTTGTTCACTGAGAATGTGTCCTTGATGATGTTTACAACACTTGCACTTCTCCTAATTCATATTTGAATACATATTTTAATAAAATATATATCAAATATTAGCATCTTTGCGTATACTTACATGCATACATACACACACATACATTCATACATACATGCATACATAGTTACAACATTCTTGAAGGATGTAAGATTGGAGTTTGGTCAGGATAAATGTTGTTATATGGTTATGAAAAGGGGGAAAACTATAAACCAGACTAGTAACATCTACATTAATGAGTTGACTGCTTCCCCTGTATCTAACGACGAATGTCTCAGGCATCTAGAGGTGGATGAAAATATATCTTACAGTGGCACCTGTAACAAAACACCTGTCACTAAAGAATACTACAGCTGAACAAAGGAAGTTTAGACCTCAGGACCCTCTGCATTCAGTAAAACTATGGCCCACAACGTATTTGCAGTGCCAGTACTCATACCAACATTTGAGCAGCTTGACTGGACGCTTGGTGAGATCCGAGCTATTGATGTGAAAACCTGAAAAATACTAACAAGCATACATAATTTCCACATAAACAGTGATGTATACTGCTCTACCTAAAACGAAAACAAGGCGGAAGAGGTTTAACATCGATCCAAAATGCCTTTAAATATCGCATCATATCCCTTCGGCAACATCTTTTTACTACCAAGTGCCTTAGTGCATCCCTTGACCAAGTTTGCATGCCTGAGGCTGATAACATCATAAGACTTGGAAGGCTGCTCCTTGAGAAACACTCTTTGTCTGATAACCTAGAATACATCTCCAAAGGAGTCGCACGACTCTACCGCAACATATAATCAGATGAAAGGATGAGCCTATATGAGCAGAAGACTATGCATGGATGTTTGTAGAAATCGCTGTGATGATAGTAACATCGATCATCAAAGCACTTTATCATAGACCAATAACCGGATTCTACCTCCCACTTTGCAATCCAGGAACAGGAAATATCAACCAAGTACTTGATGCACAAAAGGGATAGAGATGCAGGTAAAGGCATTAAGTGTGACAACCGATGCTGACTTTGTGGAGTTCACACTGAAGACCTCACCCACATCATAAGCAGTTGTCCGAAAATGTCATCACGGTATTATCTACCGATTGAGACATGACGTTGTAGCTTGGACACTCTATATTGAAATCAGTCGGAAGGATAATCCCGAGGACAAAGAGACAAGAACCTACAATATGGTAGAAACCGTAGCCACTCATAATAATAAGGAATACTGGTGGAATGTAGCTCAATAAAATGCAATCACAACAGACCTGATATAATGATTTGGGATAGATAAGAGAAACTGCATACAGTTATGGAAATTAGCTGCCCAGCGGATGTTAACATAAAGCTGAAGATCAGTGAAAAAAAGAACACCTATGCTGAACTATTGAGAAATCTGCAGTAACTCTATCCAGATTACAAGTTCAGGTTTATAACTGCAATTATTGCGGCCTTGAGAAATTAGGCTTCTCAAACCAGAAAGGAGAAAGCTAATTGGAGGACTACAGATCCACTCCATCACTAGAACTGTAAAAATCTGCAAAACTTTCCAGAAGTTTATCATTTTAATATATATGAGCATGTCTAGATATGCAACTATATGCATGAGAATACATACATAAAACATACAAATCTGCACATACATACATACATAACATGTTGTTGATGTTGAAATTCCGATGAAGGAGTCTTGGATCTAGGTTAGAAACCGGTTCTTTCTCTATTGACAAGAAATCTTGAAATAAACCGAATAATGACATACATACATACATACATACATACATACAAAGAGAGAAGGAGGAAAGAAGGAAAGGGGGAAATGGGGGATTATTCTTTCATGACTTCATGTTTTAAACCTGAAAATAGTCATCAGTCATCAATCATCTCACAGTATATGAAAACAATTTTCAAAATATACGTATTGGTGCTGATAGAAGAGTAAGTTTAGTAAAGTCCCTGTTTGTGTACGTCAGGGGTCTTGATTTTATATTCTATAACTCAATTATGGTATGTTGTGCTATTGTAATTCACGAGATAAAATTCGCTCTTGTAACGCCATTTAAATATTTTGGTCCTTTTATTTAATGTATCGATTTGCTGTACAACATTGCTATTTCCTTGTCCTGTTTATATAAGGCATTATATATGAAATGATTGACTAGTCGTTAGCAATATGATCTTTCAATTTCCAACCCTTAATGAACAATGCCGTGCTGTTTTTTGTTTGTTAATTTTTTTCTCCAATCGTCATTGTGGACTTATGGTTCAGAAAACGGCCTCTGAAAATGTGCTGGCACTAACAAATACCACATTTTATTTTCATACTGCACACTTGGGATGTCATATTTGTAAGAGTTAATTGCCGGACTAATGAAATCAATCCACTTAACGGCAAATGGTTATGCAATGCAATTATCTATACTGGGAATGTAATATTCAAAGTGCGTAAGAGGAAAGTTACAAAGCATATGTAACGATAGCTTCAACAACCTTATCCTCAATTTACTATACGGGTTCTCTCCTGCCACACATTGTCAACAATAATAACATTAATTTTTTCAAAACTTTCATCTTTGATACCTTTTCTAATGACTACCTTTACAACGCAAAGTTTATAGTAACAGTAATAGGACAGCAGTGCGTGTCCACGTGTGATATATATATATATCTATGCGTGTGCTTGTGTCTGCGTCTGTCACTATTTTTGAGTGTGCGTATATGTATGTGTGCGATATAAAGTGTGTGTAGGTGTGCATAGTATGTTTGTATGTATAAAAAAGTTTCAAGAAAGCATAATCTTATCCACTGAAACAATTAGCGTCTTTGAATGAAGACTACATGTTGTAAATCTTTAATCAAGAATATTATGACATTTAATGAAGACGTTAGGTTCTGTGCTAGAATACGTGCATTTAATTGAAACTCTTGTGTCAACTATACTGACAAATGTGTGATGATTGAAATTGAAATTTCGGCTGTTTTTGAGTAATTATTGCATTGAACAGTTTACTGAATGCAAATTCTATGTACAGTAGATCATAATGTTAAAAGTCAAGCTGATTTTACCATTATGTTTTCTCTTTAAAAATTTGAAACGACTAGATGGAGCTTGTGCTTACAAAAGTTACTGTCGTTAGATATGGGGACGTTGGTCGGTGAACAGTAAAGAAACAATAAGTAGTGGTTCTATATCACAAAATTATTTTGCTACACCATGTCAACAAGCCATTCTGTTCCTACAATAAAATACTAAACATAGAAACACTTGTAGTTTATGCAATCAAGCGCAAAATAGGAAGTTTTTTTTATATATATATATAAACGTACTTAGTTTTTTTTTATGTATAGCCTTTTATATATTACTAGCAGTATAACCCGACGTTGTACGGGTGTGAGTTATTACGTCATCTACGATAAGTCTTGCTAGGTGAAAATTATCTAAAAAAGAAAGCCTTACAATGTAAAAACCCTTATGATGTAAATATGTTCATAATTCAAAAGACGATGAAA
>NC_068983.1:62659367-62659717 GCF_001194135.2 Octopus bimaculoides | reverse complement strand
ATATATATATATATATACATAAAATTATACACACACACATAGACAGGCAGTGATATAGTACTGCATATCCTTATATCTTAATGTATATTTTCGTATGCAATACATTACATTCATGTATACATGTATACTAACACACGGACACCCATACTCAAATACGTATATTCATGTGTTTGCATATATACATGTGTATATATAATGTGTATATATATGTGTGTGTGTGTATGTATGTGTGTGTGTGCATATATATTTTTAAACATATATAAATATACATACATGTATATAAATATATATATATATGCATATATACGTATATATATATACATATATATATATATATATATATATATATA
>NC_068983.1:62657490-62659152 GCF_001194135.2 Octopus bimaculoides | reverse complement strand
ATATGTATGTATGTATATGTACACTCATATACATATATATATATATAAATACTGGAGGGTGTTTAAAAGTATATATTTGCTTAGATTGAAGAGGCAAGAATAATCAAGTAAAAGGAGGGTTTTTTTTTTCTTTTCGTGTTTAGATAGCGAATTCGACGACAGAATTCCATTGTTATTCTATAGTTAGATAATAGTTGAGATAGTATAATTAAATTATATTTTGCTATACCAAAATTTCCATTTGGTTACTGTACGAACACAAACGAACTTGTTTGCAAATTTCTAGAAGAAATGTCTCTGTCTTATATCGGTTTTGAAAGGAAACAAAAGTAACTTGTCTTGTTCATTGATTCGAATAAAACATTATACGATGACACAATTAAATTCTTTATTTCTTAATAAGTTTTATATGAAGAATTTAATTACTTAATCCAAAATTAAGTTTACTTTAAATGTTAAATAGTTTGTGTTGAATAAGCAAGTAAACAAGTTTCTTTTATATACAGAAGTTTAAATTTCACTGCACTCACCTACTGATTATATGTATGTATGTGCCCTTTCTGTTTTTAATCATTTGAATTCTTCCTCTGGGGAAGGAGCTAGTTTCTAAGAACGATACAATGCTCCATCGGTGGAACTTCGCCGAATACAAAAACAATGAGAAAAATCTTGCATATTTTTAATGTTACATTTACAAATTGTATTTCTCATGTGCGTATTACCTGGTTATTTTCTTTTTCTGAAAACCCTAGGTTATCCAAATTGTCAGTTAGGCATTGGTATAAATGTGAGTTAATAATCTGGATATAAAAACAAGAAGTTTCGAAGCAATTTTCCATAGTTGTTTGTTTTCGATTTTCAAAAATATATTCATATCAGTAAGATAGCTGACTTCTTTGACAGTACATACTTTTCTTGTCTGCCTCAAACAACAATATCCGGTCTTTATGTTTACACTTGACTGGTGTTTTGGTGGGAAAGGTCAAGCAGTATTCTTTTTGCTGATCTTTGTATATGTATTCAATAACAGAGACATTCTCTATATTTATTCCAGAACAGTCTTTTCTTCGGAATGGAAATCTAAATCTTGTTTATGCGACAACGTCCCGTCGCATAAAGACGATCTTGATGAGATTTTTGGGCTGCTGCTAATCACGTGAGATGTCTTCCACAATAATATGACAATGTATGTATGCATCATATATGTGTATGTGTATGTATGTATGTGTGCTTATGTATATATATATATATACACTTGGTTGGACAAATTAATGGAAACACTTATCATCATAGCATCATAATTTTGAAATATCTATAAAACCGTCAAAGGCTTGTTTGCTTTTATGTTTTTTTTAAATTTATTATTAGTGTTGCATAATATGTTTTTCTAAAATTGCTGTTTCCTTTCAGCTTTCATCAGAAAAAGGTAATTAAAATTCACTAAAATAACAGATCTATCGGACTTTCAAAGAGGTCGAATTGTTGGTGCTCGTATGGCAGGCGCTAGCGTAACGAAACGGCCAAAATGTTTGGTGTATCAAGACGTACTGTCTCGAAAGTAATGACAGCCTTTGTGAAACAGGGGAAAACCTCCTCGTCGAAACAAAACTCCAAAACATTTATATATTTCAACTATAAATCGACTTTGACAATTAAGTGTTA
>NC_068983.1:62648717-62654525 GCF_001194135.2 Octopus bimaculoides | reverse complement strand
TATATATATATATATATATATATATATATGTGTGTGTGTGTGTGTATATGTTTGTGTGTCTGTGTTTATCGCTTGACAACCGATGCTGGTGTGTTTACGTCCCCATTACGTAGCGGTTCGGCAAATGAGACCGATATAATAAGTACTAGGCTTCCAAAAAATAAGTCTTGGGGTCGATTTGCTCGATTAAAGGCGGTGCTCCAGCATGGCCGCAGTCAAATGACTGAAACAAGTAAAAGAGTAAAAGAGAGTAAGAGTACATATATATAAATGTATGTATGTATGTTTGTATCACCAGCAGGGTGACATCCTAGCCCCAACTCCTTTTTCTTTGTACTTTGCTACTGCTTTTACTCATGCTTTTGCTAGGGTTAACTCTCTGGGCATATTTGTCAGGTATCGATCTTCTGGTCACCTTTCTAATTTACGCCGATTTGCTTCCAATATAAAAGTTTTCGGGATCTCCTTTATGGAGGTACTGGTTACGTTGGACTGGACACCTTATTAGAATGAAGGATAGCAGGATCCCAAAGCAGATGCTATATGGGGAACTTTTGAATGGAATGAGACTCCGGCAGAAACTAAGGCTATGATTTAAGGACTGTGTCAAATCCTCATTAAAGGCCTGTGATATGCAGGAGACGGACTGGGAGAGCAATGCCTATTATTGCCACAGATGGAGGAAGCAGGTTAAGGAGGGGGGTCGACACTTTTGAGGGATCACGTATTCTGCATGAAGAACTTAAGCGTGCTGTTCGAAAACGCACTGCTGGTGTAGTGAATAGGAAAAGCTTTGTTTGCAATGTCTGCAGTCGTGTATGCTTGTCAAGAGCAGGGCTTAGCCACCAACGGAGCCGCTAATGCAAAATAAAAGTGCACAATGTTCCTGAGGCCAGCAATGGTCTTTCTCGGTCACGAGTAGACGGCTATCATCCATCTATCTATACAATTTTATTAAAGATAGTTGAGTAGTAGGGACTGGACGGATAATATTCTTTGTTGCATGGCGGTATTTATTTACTTCTCATTATGTTTTGAGTTCAAACTTCAGCGTGGTCAACTTCCACTCCCATAAAGTTTTGATAAAATAGTATTCCTTTTAAGTAGTGCAATTAATTAAATCGCCTCTTCTCCTCCCACCGAGATATATAGCTTATGGTGCTTATGCTATTACTCATTCTTCATAATAGAATTTGTCAAACTGCAAATGAGGAATATTAGTGTTTTCTATAGACTGGATTGTTTGTCCTCTCAAAACCAAATTTAACATATCATTTCAGTTGATTACTTTACACCGTCAACTTTAATTACACGCACATAAATTACACATACACGACTTCTTGACTCAGCCACCGCTATCGCCGCCACCGCTGCCGCCGCCACCACTGCTACCGCTGCCGTTTACATACTTTTTAATCGAATCTAAAAATGTGCGTTCGTGCGTGCGATTCTTTTTCCGTCATTTCAAAAAGACAATAGAAAAAAAAAATCGTTTACATTTGTTTATTAACAAAGGACTTCCCAGTCTTCTGCGAATAAAATTCATCGAAAAATTAAAAACGATAATGAAGAAATGTGTCTAATCAAATTTGGATGGCCACCGCTCTTTACTCATTATACTTTTGGTGGGTGTTATAATTTCCGACTCGTAATTACAAAAGAATATTTTGTCTTTATTATTCACTTGGCAAAAATTAAAGTATTTCTTTTTAACATCTTTTTTGCTCTCGCGCATTTTAATCGATCGATTTTTGCAGCATTTTGCAAATTTCTCCAATCATCTCTTCCACCTTTTTCTCACTCTCTCTGAATACACACACACACACACACACACACACACACACACACACACATAAACACACACACACACACACACACACACACATACACACACACACATACACAGAAAGGCAAGGGTAGAGAGAAAAACCTAGAGTATGCATTTGTGTGTTTGTATGTTGCTTGCACGTATGTATGCATGTACGTATACATGCATGCAGGTAACACTGAGCCCGTAACGGATTATCCTAACTTTTCTGTGGCTGCAATGTTGCTCCCAAATTATACGATGGATCGGCAGGTTTTCGAGTGTTTTGTTTTATTGCACATACTGAACTCTGCTAATTGAAGCAAATCTATTTTCCTCTTTGGATAACAACCAATATTTCTAATATTTCACTCAAGGTTATATGGAATGGTTGTAGCTTCTGGGATGTTATAATTTATCAGTCAAGGCTGAGTATTTTACAATGTCACTTGACACTTCGTATGATTTGGCCCTCACATGTTTTACCACCACTCTGACACTTTTTATTTCCACTTCAGTGGTACAGCACACAAATTATTCACACCATCTTTTCCTTCACCTCTCTCCCCCCTCTCTCTCTCTCTCTATCCCTCTTTCTTTCTTTCCCACACCAACCTCCCCACATAACCCTCCAACAATATTTGTTTCCTTATTATTACTATTGAACCTGAAGGACAAGACTGGTATAATATTTCTTTCTCCTTCTTTCTCTCTAAAAAGAAAGAGGAGGAAAAGAAGGAGGAGGAGGAAAAGAAGGAGGAGGAGGAGGAGGAAAAGAAGGAGGAGGAGGAGGAAAAGGAGAGAAGGACGAGTGTCCAAAACTTTAGACTTCTCTTCTTCTTGGCCTCAAGTTTATTCCACTGGCTTATTATTGTTATTGCTGAACATTTAACGAATTTTTCATTATACTGTTCTATATTTTTGAGATAACTTATATAAGTACATTATTTACATCGGATGGATATGTGTCCTCATCTTGTTTGTTGTTACCACAACGTTTCGTCTGATTTACTCTTCAGCCTTCATCAGGTGTCCGGTTAGAATTTTGAATCCAGCCCTGGGTTCTTATTCCTAAGTTTTTTATTTGTTTTTCTTTTTTTCTGATGATATTATTATTGTAATTTATTCAAGTCACTGCCTGGAATTGAGCTAGCAATCTTGTGGTTAGTAGCCTGCACTCGTAACTATTACGCGGGCATACAGCGTAATGGTTTAGAGCGTGGGCTACTAACCCCAAAATTGCGAGTTCAATTCCAGGCAGTACCTTGAATAAATAATAATAATGATAATAATAATAATAATAATAATAATAATAATGACATCAGCAAAAACAATTACCTTAGGAATGAGAACCCAGGGTTGGGTTTAAAATTCTACCAGGACACCTGATGAAGGCTGGAGAGTAAATCAGCCGAAACGTTGTGGTAAAAACAAACAAAATGAGGATACATATCCGTCCAATATAAATTATGTAAATAATGAATTTTTCATTAATTGGCGATGCTGAAATCAACTCCTTCTGAGTGTTTGCCTAGAAAAAATAGAATTAAGAAAATGGCCATGGAATCCCAATTCAAAGGAAGCCTCTATTTTGGAGGTCGAATTCCTAGAAATAACAAACAAATACTCTTGAAACAAAATTTTTACTGATTATAAAAAATGAAGGAGGCATTGCATAATATTATCATTAAAAGGACAAAAGGGGTGAGGTTGGGATCCTTTGGGTCATAAATCTTCTCGATGAAGGCTGACCTAATGTTAAACAATAACGACAACAGTCACAGCAACAATAAAAGAAACCGGTCTCTAAAATCCAAGAACAATGTCGTTCAAAAAGCCAAAATTTGTAAGTTTATTAGACTTTCACCCTGTATTGAGTGCTGAATTTCTCTCAATGAAAAACGGGGTAACTTAGAATAAGCAGCAGTGCAACCGGCTTCTGAAGTATGTAACAGATAACGTTAACGTACACTATACGTATTCCATTCTATTCTATATATTACTGCTGTGGAAGTAAATCGCTGCTACCTCTAGCGGTCAAGCATCGATCGTTGACAAGTATATTTTGTTCTATAGTTTGTTCTAACCGATCTCAGCACCTGTTCTGGCACTGTTATTCTATATATTGCCGGTGGAGAGATGAATCGCTGCTATCTTTAGCGTTCGAGCGTCCATCATTGACAAGACCAAGTAAGGTCAAAATCTTGTGATCTGAGTCTCGGTACTGGAGGTGGCAGGGATTTGTCTCCTCGCTAGCAATATAAACAAGAGTGCAGTTTGCACCAAAAACCAATATGAGGGTTTCTCTCATGGTAACTATGTCATTATAGTCTTTTTTTTTTCTGAAAATTCACATTTCAGCGGGGATAAATATTACCTCTCATTATTAGCTCTGCTCCTGTCGCTAATGTATATTCTTTAACAAGCTCGCAGACTAATCGTGATACCAGCACCTGTTCTGACACTGTTATTCTATGGCAGGTAGATGAGTCGCTGCTATCTCTAGTGTTCGAGCGTTCATCAATAACAAGAGCAAGTAAGGTCATTATCACATGGTCTGGTGGTCTCGGCGTTGGAGGTGGCGGGGATTTATCGTCCCGCTTGCGATATAAATAACAGTGCAATTTGCAGCAAAAACCAACTTGAGAGCATCTTTCATGGTAACTACTGCTTTGTTCTAAGAGAACATCCACGTTTCAGTGGGTATAAATACTACCTATCACTATGCTTATAAAACACACGATGATATATTTGTCTAATGAAATGTTATTTGTGCACAAGAAGTATGCAATTAAGCCTACTAGTGTGGGGTTTGGTATATGTAGATGATACTAGATTTTAGGCAGGAGATTCTCATACACTATCGACAACAATTGTGAAAAGAACGTACTCAGAAGATATACAAGCATGTAAGTAAACAGAAAATGCTGATATGTAAATGCAATTAAATCTATAGAATATAAGACGAAAGAGAAAAAGCTAAAATTATACTGATTGCGTATTTTGAATGAAATAAAATAAATTACAGTAAAACGAAAGCAAAAAATGAAATAAAAAACAAAAATGTGTTATTTGTAAATGATGTTCGGAAAGTTTTGTGTCTTCAATGTGTTTGATTTACAGCTGCTATGAAACGATTAAATGAATGGAGACTGTCAGTGTACTTTTATCTCTCCTTTAATTATACTTGGTTTAACTTTTAATCTTTCCTTGAAAAACAATAAGTTAAACACACACCTATTGTGATATCTTAATTAGAGTGCATTGTTAACAGCCAGCAGTGATCGAGAGAGAGAAAGAAAGAAAGAGAGAGAGATGGAAAGAAGAATAAAGAAGGGAGTGGGCGAAAGGGGAAAAGATCACTGAACAATGAACTGTGTGTTGCTAGAGTTGGATGAAAACAATATACAGTAGTTGTTGACCATTCTACCTCTTCTACTCACTCGATCCTATGAGTGGTGACATTATAAACTACCGAGTGTTTATGATAGCTCATAAACACTCCGTCTGTGCATCGAACTCTTAGATCAAATAGACTGAACAAAGGAATTTGTTTTTTAGCCGTCGAATTTGCCTTTCATCCCTTCGGGATTGATAAGTGCCAGTAGAAAATTTGGGATCCATGTAGCCGACTTACACTCACCACTGAAATTGCTGGCGCTCTGACAAAATTTGAAACCTATATTCATTTGATATAGTTATTGGTGGTTTTGTTGAAGCTATTGTTGCCAATGTAGATGGAATTCGAAGATTGATATAATTGAAATATTATATTCTTCGTTTCAAATTCCACAAACACACACTCACATTGATAGATATACCTAATAGCTGAACGCAGCAAGGCATACCACACACACACACACACACATATATATACACGTACATTTATACATACACATATATATATACATATACCCAGATTGCATACATACATACGTACAAACACACTCACAAACAAATTATATACATACATGCATGCATACATTTTATATTTATATATA
>NC_068983.1:62643038-62646291 GCF_001194135.2 Octopus bimaculoides | reverse complement strand
TATATATATATATGTATATATATATATATATATATAGAGAGAGAGAGAGAGAGAGAGAGAGGTAGAGAGAGAGATATATAAAACTTACTTGGAAAAAGATGCGTGGCGTTCGATCATATAATAATATAAATATATAGATATATGCATATATCCATACATATATGTACATACCTACATCTATATGTATACATACATGCATATATGGGTACAGGACATTAAAAAAACGTTAAACACAATAAGAAACGAAAACAGAAAACGACCTTTTTTGAACAATGAAAAAAAGAAGCAGAGAAACGAGACATGCAACATAAAGAGTATATCCCCTCGTCAGTTGTCCCTGTCCATCTACTCTGCGTTTCGAAGGCAAGGAGAAATACGCAACTTCGTTGGAACAGTTCTTCCCGCAAAGCAAATTAAATAAAATTTGGAATTTTTTGCGGAGGGTGAAAGTGTTAACAAGAACAGGACAGTGAGAACAAGACAGTAAAAACAAGTAAAAACACTACAGTAAAAACAAACGGTGAGGGCTGTTGGGTCAAGACGATAGAAAAATTATTATGAACGCTAAGTAGAAGAAACAGAAAAAATCACGTCTCTTCTTTAGGAAGACCAGTGGGCAGAAAGAAAGAACCCCTTTCGTCACGTGTCAATGACGAGAGGGTCAAGGAGGAAGAGGAGGAGTGTGTGTGAGAGAGAGAGAGAGAGAGAGAGAAAGAACGGTGGAAGGGAGAGAAGAAGAATAAGGAAAGGGTGGAAGAAAAAAACAGAAAGGATGAAGAACAAGAGAGGGAGAGAGATAGTAGAAGAGTGCGCAGAGTAATATTAAGATAAAACTTACTTGGAAAAGGATCCTTTTCCAAGTAAGTTATCAAGTACAGTGCATTTATTTTATTATTTTTTATTTTACTCGTAATGCCGTAACAAAAGGTATACAGTCCTGGTACATAAGTTAAAACTTCGCACAATAACAAAAGCTAAACAGCATACCAAAAGAAAATTATAAGAAAGGAAACTAAAAGTTACACAAATGCATAAAAAGGTAGAAGTGGATACACAAAGATGTCGTTTCTTAGAAATTCAGGGTTCACTGAAAGAGCCCTTAATATTTAATTTAAAGTTACCGAGAGAGAAAGACACGAAATATTTTCGATGTAGATAAGTTGCCTAAAGTTACAGTTTTATTGAATCGAAAATTGGTCGGTGCTTATATGGGAATTCCAGTAAGCATAGATCGTTATTGATATTTCTTTTAGATGCAAGACCGCGAACTGGCAGGATCGTTAGCATGCTGAGCAAAATGCTTAGCGGCATTTCGTCCGTCTTCACGTTCAAATTCCGCCGGGGTTGTCTTTTCGTTTCTTTTATCTTTTCGAGGTTGATAAAGTTAGTACCAGTTGAACACTGGGCTGGACGTAATCGACTTCCTCTCTCTCCGTAAATTGCTGGCCTTGTGCCAAAATTTGAAATCAGTGTCTTTTAAATGTAATGCGGATGAGCTGGCAGAGACGTTAGTGCGCAGGACAAAATACATAGAGACATTTCTTCCGACTTTACTTCTGAGTTCAAATACTGCTGGGATCGACTGTACCTTTTATCCTTTTAGGGTACATAAAATAAGTACCAGTTGAACATTGGATCGATCTCATCGACTTACCACTTGCCCCGTAATTGCCTGTCCTTGTGCCAAAATTTAAAACCAGTATTTTTTTTAGATGCATATCGGGTTTTCATCTAAATTGCGCACATATCATCAATAAGACGCAGGAAGATATTTTAAGTGGTCAAAGGCGGCAAGCTGTCAGAGTCGGACAAGATACTTAGCGACATTTCTTTCGTCTTTATGTTCTGAATTCAAATTCCACCGCAGTCAACTTTGCCTTTCATCCTTTCGAAGTTGATAAAATAAGTACCAGTCAAGAACTGAGGTCAATTTAATTGATTCCCCACTCACTTCAAAAAGTGCTCCGCCTTTTTGAAACCATATTATTAAATTGTTAGAAGTAGTGGTGACGGCTGGTCTCTGAAGATTGTAAAGAATCGAAAATAATGGCGAGGCTAGTGTATAGGTATTTGCTTGTAATAAATAACACTGATTAATTTATTGATTAAATAAACTAATTATCGTCAAAAAGTATGCGAAAGCATCTTATAAAATTGGGAGGATATCAAATATTTTGAAAGGTGTAAAAGTTGTACTTCATAAATAGTTGATAATTCTAGTAGTCGTCAAAAGACGGCGGAGATAAATAAACTGTAGCGGCAAATGTTTTCTACAGGGAAGAGATAGAAAGGTAGAAATTAATTAATTTGCTAATTACGTATTAGAAAGCAAGCTAGAATTTCTATTTACTCTCATCTATTTCAAAACGGAGTGATATATAATAGCAACGTCTAATAAATAACGCTTATTAATCCTTCTCTGTGTCTCATAACATAAAATGAAAAAACTTCTGACGGATGTAAATTATGATCTTGTTATCCTTTAGATAGGAAATATCTTATATCACTCCTTTTTGAAAGAAACAATAGTTAATAGAAATCCTAGCATGCTTTTTAATTAGTAATTAATTAATTACTTCATTAATTAATTAGTTGTTTAATTAACGAGTACCGTTCTATCCTTTATTATAACTAAAATATAATATCGACCTACCCCTGCTTTTATTTATATCAGTCTTTTGATAGCATGTATGAATAACTTCTTTTAAGTAAGTCTTACACCTATCGACCTGTTTTATAACATCCCAGTTTTATGAGATATCCTAATATATTTTCAAATAATGATGGATCAATGAAGACTAATAACTTTTCCGCTCTTCGACATTTGATAATTGCAAGAAACCTTTACTGTTACATTTGTGAACTTTTTTTCGAAATATAATTTATTCAATTCAAATTCCAGTTTTCGTCTAAATGATATTACTACGGTCTAAAACTTTTTTGATCTTACGTCCATATCCCGAAGGCAACTATTCAACAGTAAATATTTTATCTTTAATTTGTTTTTTATCTTATACTTGTTTCAACCATTTGACTGCGGCCATGCTGTGGTACTACCTTCACGGAATTTAGTCCAACAAGTCAACCTCATAACTTATCTTATTAAACCCAGTACTTGTTTTATCGGTCTTTTATGCTGAACTGCTAAGTCACGAGAACGGAAACACGTTGTCACCGATTGTCAAACGGCGGTGGGGGACAAACACAGATACACACACACATATGCACGTATACAGACACACACACACAAGAT
>NC_068983.1:62640200-62641063 GCF_001194135.2 Octopus bimaculoides | reverse complement strand
ACACACACACACACACACACACACACACACACAAGAATAATAAATTTGTCGTCTCCATTATCGAGATTTTCTTCAGCTTAAGCACGCCATTTCCTTTTCTGTAAATTCCATTCGTGACCGTTTATTTTAGAGTATGTATATATGCGTAAGTTTTTGTGGGTATGAATATGTGTGTCTATGAATGTGTGTGTTTTCGACTCTGTGCGTGTATGCATGAATAGTGTATTCTTTGATTGTGAAACAACATTCGCTTGAAATTCTCCATTTGGAATGTATCACTACATTTAGGTTTGCTATCATTTCTTCATCAAATTCTATTATACAGGTTAATATTCTTCCAAATTTTTCTACGTAATAATCCTGCTGCTACTGCCACTACTACTACTACTACTACTACTACTACTACTACTACTACTAATAATAATAATAATAATAATAATAATAATAATAATAATAATAATAATAATGATAATAATAATAAGAGCTAGAAACACTACTACAGACAGTATACGGCTTTACTAAGGAAATAGATATGAAATTCGGATTAGAAAAATGTGCCAAAGCAACCCTGAAATGAGGAAAATTAGTTAAAAGTAGCAATATAACACTAGATAAAGCCAATGAAATAAGAGAACTAGACGAAAGTCAACCATATAAATATTTAGGAGTCAATGAACTAGATAGGATACAACATACACAAATGAAAGAAAAAATAAAGGAAGAGTACTATAGACGAGTTAGATCAATACTAAAAACAGAGCTCAATGCTAAAAACAAGATAATGGGTATCAACACTTTAGCTGTCCCAGTTATAAGCTACAGCTACAACATCCTTAACTGGACGCTAAACGAACTACTAAAAT
>NC_068983.1:62630401-62637901 GCF_001194135.2 Octopus bimaculoides | reverse complement strand
ACGTCCACCACATTATCTCCTTCGCCATAGCCACCAGACAGAAGAAAACTGCCTTTCCTCCCGACCAAAGGAAGGCGGTGGAGGAATCTTCACGGTGGACACAGCTGATAATCGTATCCGTCATGCACTCATCAGCAGCTGTTCGACAAATCTCCACGAGTCAATAATGCACGGACACTGGACGAGTGCATACAGGACGGTTTCGTCGCCCTACGCACACCTCGGATAGGTCCGTCTGACAGCACTTCCGTGTCTGTAGACCTTGTCACGAACCGGCAGAGCTCCTCGGCAGCACTGCTTCGCCAGGGATTTGTTGAAGTTATCCATAGGCCCCGGCCCCAAAGTCCTCCGGAAAAGATCAGTTAATTGATCCTTCCCGGCGCCAAAACTTTCCCCGTGGACGTCGCCACTATTTCTCGCCACTAATCTCCTATAGAACTCCATAATGGAACTTCCTCCGATCGCGTTTCCCGTCTAGCAGAAAGCTGTAACCGCTTGCCGACACTTCAAGTACTAAGTGCCATTTCTTGGTCTGTGGTTGATCCACGACTATACCTCCGTCAATGAGTGAAGCTGCAGAAAATCCTGTATGACAAACGGTGGCCAAACCTGTTCGGTGTTAAGAAAGCGCTGGAGATGTCGCAGCTCGTCTGCACATTATCAGCCACGGCATACCCAGTCCTCCACTCAGTGACTACTGACAGCAGATGAGCCGTCTGATGAGCGAAACACGTCCCTTCCACAGAAAGTGGACGAGCAAGCGCTCCAGCTGGAACAGTCACGAAGCAGAGCAAGGGACGACGGTCAGGCGGTAGTAGATGACGGAAGCGATGTACGCATTCGTCACCTCTGCCCGACCCTTCAGTGACAGCTTTCTCTCTGCCCATTTCTGGGTGAGATCGGTTACCCTGTTTGTCACCTCCCCCCAATTCTTCCACTTCTGCTGTAAGTGCTGCATTGATGTTTTTTTTATTTTTGCCAAGTTCTTGGTAGAATCTTTGGGGATGGAGTTGAACTGTTTGTTTTATTCAAAGAAACGTTGGCGTTTCTTATACCAGCAGATTCTTTGAACTTTAGCGAAGATATCTCGCTTTAGCTGTTCTTTTTTTACCTCAGGTATGCCTTTTTCTGTAATTTTGTATTTACACAGTATTTTTCTTCTCTTCTTGTTGCCTAGTGGTGTTGATTGTCTACTAGTTTCGTTAACGATTGACAGAACGTTTCTCTTGTTTTCTATTGTCCATCAGGAATCATAACAGAAATGTCATGATTTATACAGAAGGTGGGCTATATAAAGATTCCCATTCGGTGTACGCGGCAGAATGCGCGAAATACAACTTGATCGATGTTGGTTGTACAACAGAACAATTATACAAAAGACTTAATGGGCACAGATATGATGTCAGGCACAATAACAGTAGTTCGACAGAACTTGCAGAACATTTTGCTTCAAACGGTTGCAATTTTGAAAAAGACTTGAAAGCGCATATTGTCAGAAAGTATTCTGAATCTATTTCACTTTCACTTCTCAAAATACATGTGGGGAAACATGTTTGCAGGTTATCACGCCCTGGAGGAATGAATAAAATGACAGGAGAATATCCTCAAATTTGCACAAAGCTGTTTGCTTAAATATTCTTTTTCTTTCTCTTTCCTCTTTTTTTTTTGCCTTTTTTTCTGTCTTTTTTTTCTGTCTTCTCTTTTGGCCTGTTATAAAATTGAAACTGAAAAACTGATGATGTCATTCCATCAACGTGTGGATGGTGGTTGCTCTCGTTCATACTTTAGATTTGAATCACTATAATTTTTATTATGCTTAGCGGCATTTCATCCGTCTTTACACTCTGGGTTTAAATTCCGCCGGGTTCCACTTTCCATGTCAACCTTTCGAGATAGATAAAGTAACTACCAGTTGAACACTGGGATCGATATAATCGACTTTGCCCCTCCCCGAAATTTGCTGGCATTGTGTCAAAATTTGAAACCATTATTATTATTATTATTATTAATTATAATAATAATAATTATTATTATTATAATTATAATAATAATACTGGCCGATGCGTGTCGTATCGTTCGTATCGTTATTTGAGTCTTCAAAAGTTGTTAATTGTTTAATTTCGTTACAAAATGTTTGTTAAAACCATCACCACTGCAGAGGTCTGGTTGGTTTGTTTATTTGGGGTCTTTTGAGGAATCAAATTCCAAAAGAAAATTTTCATTTTTTTGGTCGACGATGTCCTTTGTGCGCAGAAACAAGGAGGGAGAAGTCAGAGGTAGCCCTGATAGTCAGTTGCAATACATTTCAGAGTCCTCCGCCTTTAACCCTCAAATGGAAGGGAAGCAAACACTCATCAAATTCAAAATCTAGTGGATCACACTATCGCTTAGACCATTAACAGCAGCTGCAACAACAATAACACAGCACGGGAATTTAATTTCAACTACAAAATTTACTTCCTTCCAATGAAAGGGAAAATACCACAGACATCAACCAACAAGGCTAACAATACGACCACGAACGCGGCCTTCCCAAGCTCCGTCACCATTCTCACTGCAACAGCAAAACTTATGATAGAAGGGAAAAAATAACAACAATAGTAGCCTCGGCAACACATATGGCAGCAATGTTTCCAACCAGTATAGTAATAACAACATCAACAACAAGAACGATTGCAATACATTCGCAGTAACGGCTGCTAAAGGCACTGAACTGTATTGAATGTATATCCTATTAAAAGGCATGAAAAGGGCTACTAGAGTAGAGTCGGTAGCATTTAATAAAGAAAGAGCGCTTGAAGAATCTGGAATAGAGGGGGACCAGTTAAGAGGCTAGAAGAGGTATAGTGAATGACATTTTGGCAGCGAGTTTGGCTCTTGATGAATTCTCTAAAGTTAAGCACAAAAGTTAAGCACACAGAGTTGAAACGCTGTTTGATTTCTCTTTTCAGCGTTGAATGTTCACCATCTCACTTCCATTGCATAGACATATACACCCACAAACATTCAAATATCTCCCTTTTACATACACACACATATACTCATACAGAGTTGAAACGCTCCCAATACAAGTTTGCCATCATCCCTTCCATCCTTATTCATCTATCACCCCTTCCTTTCCCATTCATATGTTGTGACGGAGAAAAACACAAGAGTACTATTATAGTAGATTATCTTTCTTGTATCTCCTCTTTGTGTGCATGCGCAGCATCTCTTGTTACTACGGAATCAGAGATTTTTGCCACGTTGAGGTGTAATATACTCACTTCCGATTGGCTAAAATACTCCAATTTTGAAAATTTTAAAGGCTAATAACTTTTTAATTATAGATTTATAGGGAAAATGAATTCCATTTTCATAATTAATATACAAAACTTAATCCATATACCGAATTTGAAAACAATTGTAGCAAAATTGTAAACAGTGACGAAAGCCACAAAGATCCTGACTTCCTACCTCGACGGCGTGCCTCACCTTTCGGACAGGGATGCGATGTTCTGCGAAATGCCAATGACAGCTGAAGACCTTCGGGACGGCCTACCCTTCGAGCTATCTTCATATGCTAAACTTGCTAGGTGACCTCTTGGTTGATGTCTACCACTGGGAGAATTTCCAATGCTGTGAGCCGTGGCGTGGTGGAGATGGAGGAAATGTTCTGGCCAAGATGGGACAAATAGATAATTTTAGGCCCTTAACACTACTGAACGTAGATTACAAGATTTTTGGCAAAAGTTTTAGCTAAGAGTTCAATGCCTGTCGTCGATAAATTGGTCGGTGACGCGCATACATAAGCTATCCAAAACAGATCTATCTACGATAACCTCTAATTCCCAGGTTACATCGTACAGAGGGTAGGTAAGGAACCTGGCATGGGTGGCACCCTGATCAATTTGGATCGATAAAAGGCTCTTAATAGAGTCGATCACCAATACTCAGATGCTGTCCTCGCGGCGGTCAGTTTTGGTCCCGTCTTCACAAGCTAGATTACGGCAATATACAGCGACACCTGTTTGGTGGTGAAATCAAGTGGTGGAAAAGGCAAATGACACATAAGCAAGTGATTGTTGATAACGGTTGTCTGATGCAGATGAAATTAGCATTCTAGTAATACAAAAGATACAAAAAGAAACTCGTTTGGAGATAGGCATAGAATTCCTTAGTCCCAGCAAAACAGGGAGTATTGAAAGCATCTCTGAACTGATCGAGTTACCAAACGAAACCTAGCTGTTTGTGGAGGGGAAAATGTATCGCATATGCATTACCACGAATCACATGTTGACTCTTCAAATACAACAGCAGATGTGGCAACTACAGCAGCAGCAGCAGTAGCAAGAAAAACTATATAAACTAAGCAAAAGCCACAAATATAATCATAAACACAATTACAAAAGAAAGAACGAAAAAAAAATAGTAAAACCAATTACAGGACTCTAAACAATAACAAGACCAACAACCAATCACACAAACATGAAAGCCCATCCTAAATTTAAATGTTGATTGAACAGGCACCAATTTGACGGAGAACGCAGTAAATAGCAAAAACAGGTTTCTTTTAAGGAGTATTTTGAACTACAACAGAAAATCTTCTTATACAATCGGTCACAGAAACCTACAAAAAAATAAACACTGAAAACTAAAAACCCTTTCAACATTTGGCCTCTCCTGAAGAAGTTGGTTAAAAATGCATTAGAGAGACTTTGCATTAAGAACAGTTTTCTCAGTGTTCACAAACATCAAAATGAATGACGTTTTCCTTTCCTTTTCTTCGCTAGTTGTACTGAAATCAGAATGTATAAATGTACGTAGTATAAGGCTTCGAAGCGCAATAGAATTACATGGGATTAAAATAGAAATGGACAGGTGATTTGATACCCAGATTTTCCCCCAAAGAATACTGCCGCCCTTTCCCATCCCCTATCCTTTATAGAACTTTCACCGACAGCAGTAAATGATTTGTAGATGGCAGGTATCTAAAAATTGTAGAAAATGTAGATGGCTGGCATCGCCCGTCAACATTCCAGTGTCCAGCCTTTGTCTTTTGACTCAAGGCGCTAATCTTTTCAAAGTGATGCCTTGTGGGAAGACGTTGCACTTATCCACTCACCATCGATGAATCATTATAGATGCCGCAGCCTTAACGCATATCGACGCATCATCAGCCTCGTCGTAACAAGCCCTCCGCGCAAGAAGCACAGGTAGCAGATGAGCTAACTAACAAATAGAACGCGTCTCTTCTTAACAAGATGAGCAAACCTCCATTGTGGCAAGCTAAAAAGCCGGGAAAGAAACGACTTAGGCAATAATATCGAACGGAAATTATCTATGCATCTCATCTCTGCTCGAAGTTTCAGAGATAGATCACTCACAGCTCACTTCAAAGTAAGACAGGTCACCCTACTCGAAATATCACACTATTCTAGACCTCTACCAACTTAATCTGGCTATTCGTCCAGCACCCTACGACGCCACCTGACGACATGCATTTGATTCTCCAGTTGCCGAGCTGCAAGCCCGCTGATTTATCCGACTTAATCTACATTCCCTTATGATGGTGACTATCGTCTAGATGTCTGAGTTGTCCTGCATATGTTGACAGCCTTTTTGCGACCCAGTTCAAATGGAAAGCCCTTCAATATAGTATTTGCAGTAGTGGCGCTAAAGTCAGTACCGAGCGCATAATGGGAAATCTTTAGATGACAGAAGAAATTTGGCCGCCTTGTCGTAGTTGGAGCATACACAACAACTGAAAGAGCCACCTTCATTTCAAATCATGCCCGGAATGGCCAGCCTACCACCCTGCCACCCGGGTCCAGGAATTCGAGAGTATTTTAAAGTACAAGCTTTTCAAAACAACACCGCCACTCTGACCCCACCCACATGAAACTGAATTAAAATGCGAAGATCTCGAAGTCTCCAAAATGGTATTAAGGCACGTGTGTCGGAATTCTTGATCCCAGCGATGGCTATTAATTCTGAAGCTAGTGATCTAAGGTGACTGAGCTGGTGACCATTCTTTCAGGGAGATCTCCTTATATGTGGCGGCACGTTCACCACATTCACTTTTGTCTAACATGTAATAACGTGTCTCTAAGTAAAATAGAAAAACTATTCAAGTAGAAAAACTTTTGATATAAAAATCTGGATAACAAATAATGCCGACTGAAGATGCTAACACATACATAAGGAAAAAATTCTTGAACTTACATGCAACATGCAAAGAATAGCACAAGTCAGCTCTGTGTTCATCTTACTAAGAGTAATCTCAATAGAATAGAAAAAGAAAATACTGTATGTACTCAAGGTACGCAGGGATACGTTCGGCTGCGCAATCAAAGTACGAAATAAAAATAATGTTATTTAAATAATAATAATAATAATAATAATAATAATAATAATAATAATAATAATAATAATAATAATAATAATATTTTTTTAAAAAGGATTGACGTAACTCTTCACGAAGGTAAATAGTCAAGACGAAGAGTGCGATTTTAGATGTTTTATTTTTTGAACAACATTTCGACAGAACGTCTGTCTTTCTCAAGTTCAAACCAAAAGGTGATTGAAAATTCAAAATTTCAGAAACCAAACGTAAACTATGAACGTGAGTAACCAGCGTCCATACGTTGATAGAATGACATCATCAGCTTTTGTCAGTTTTTTAATAAGCAGAAAGAAAGAAAAAGGAAGACGACAGAAAAAGAAAAGAAAAAGAGAGAAAGAAGAATATTCAATCAAACAGCTTTGTATAAATTTGATGATATTCTCCTGTCATCTTATTCATTCCTCCAGGGCGTGATGTCAATAACCCGCAAACATATTTCTCCTCATACACTCTGAGAAGTGAAAGTGGGGTACTACTGTTCTTGTGCCTGACGTCGAATCTGTGCCCATTAAACCTTTTGTTTAATTGTTCCGTTGTACAACCAACATAAATCAAGTTATGTTTCGTGCATTCTGCACCGTACACTAAATGGAAATCTTTGCAGGTTCCCCCTTCTGTATAAATCATAACATTTCTATTATGATTATTGATGGTATTCACTTCACTCATGTTGTTTCACAATGAACAGGGCTTACCTCTCTTGCGGCTGTTCTTTAAGGTACAGCGTGTAGATACTCCAATGCTCGTTTTCTTGGAGTCAAATATAGAGGTCAATAATTTTTTTATGTTCTTATTCCGTCGAAAGGCTACAATGGGCGGCTGAGGAAATGTTTGTTTGAAACTGGGATATTTTTTCACCACATGTTGGTAACTTTCATGCAACACTTTTGAAATGCCAGCGAAACGTCGGTGCCAGTTAATCACTAAAGGAATTCTGTAATCTGTTGTATTTTGTTTGCTAAGATTAGGCGTGTAGGTTTTACTATCTTTGCTAATCTTAGCTATTTCACTTGCTATTTCCTTTAAACGTGGTTCACTGTAACCTCGTTTAACATAATGACATACAAAAGCATTTGCATGTTTCCAGTAATCCCCTATGTCAGTGCAAATCCGTT
>NC_068983.1:62629479-62630387 GCF_001194135.2 Octopus bimaculoides | reverse complement strand
AACGCTAGTTTTTGAAAAGCTAGACGTAAATTTTATATTGGACTTAAAGTCATAGTTTCTAGCAAAACAATCACAGAAATGCAAGAAGTCCATTAAACTATCCTGTGATCATTCCCAGACAAAAAATACGTCGTCAATGAACCGTAACCAGAGTATTGGTTCATGAACATGAAGGGATTTGAATGTCTTCAGTAACTTTGTCTCAAAATTTGTCATAAAGATATTAGCGAAATTAACTTCCATGGGGGTACCCATGGCGCAACCCTTCGTCTGGTGGTAGAACCTTTGTCTAAACTGCATTGTGTTACTTTGTAACACAAACCTCAATAATCTACAGAGCAAATTTGTTGGAACACTTTTATTTGACCGCTTTTCAAAGGCATCCATGCATGCTTCTACCCCTTCATTGTGGTCAATATTAGGATATAAGGAGGAAACATCCATGGTTACCAAAAAGCAGTTCTCAACACGGTTATTGACATCACGCCCTGGAGGTTTGAACTTGAGAAAGACAGACGTTCTGTCGAAATGTTGTTCAAAAAATAAAACATCTAAAATCGCACTCTTCGTCTTGACTAATAATAATAATAATAATAATAATAATAATAATAATAATAATAATAATAATAAAAGCCCTGATGCAGTACCAGGCAGTGGCTCTCATGGTTTCTGATCTTAATTGATTGGAAGTGTTATCGTGTATGTTGTTTTGCCTTGCTATAAAAGATGGGCTACAGCAAATATTCTGCTTAATACCACAGATTTGACGATAACCAGTTGAGCATGTCCCTTGGTGGCTGACGATATGTGCATCTCTGATCATGAGTAGGAGTAGTGGGGGAGCATCATAGCCATGTGTTGAGAGGAGTTCTTTGGGGTTTGAATAATTTACCTTTCGAAACATGGAT
>NC_068983.1:62627910-62629368 GCF_001194135.2 Octopus bimaculoides | reverse complement strand
ACCCTTATCAGACGGGTAGTCATGATGGGTATAATGGGCTTTGTATATTTTACCCCAGTGTCACTTTGATGGCATGCACTGCTCTCTCACTCAATAATAATAATAATAATAATAATAATAATAATAATAATAATAATAATAATAATAATAATAATAACAACAACAACAACAGCAACAACAGCAGCAGTAGTAGCAGCAGCAGCAGCAGCAGCAGCAGCAGTAGTAGTAGTAGTAGTAGTAGTAGTAGTAGTAGTAGTAGTAGTAGTAGTAGTAGTAGTAAAAATAATAACGGTGATGAAACAATAAATTTTAATTAAGTTATACGCCTGAGATAATGATGTGAAGGATGTTGTTTTGTGATAGAATTGGCGTTATGGTTGTGAGCATCAGTAATTTTAACGGCGGGTGTGTTGATTTTATTGCATCATTTGCGGAGAGAAATGCAAGTAGTTATGAAAAAAAAAAAAAGAGAGAGAGATCAATAGTGCCCCATAACGACAGGATTATTATGAAATTGCATGATGACCAAATATCGTTGAAAATATGATATGGATTCTGTAACGATGGTGAAGCCGAGGATAAATAGCAAGTGAAGGTGAAGGATTCAATTTTAATCCCAACGGTTAATTAATTGCTGATATGCTAATATATAATCAATGTTAATTGGCTCGTTATGATGATATAATGTCGGATTGAAATACTGAAGTAGGAATTAATAAATAAGGAAATAAGACGACTACAAAGTGTAAGTAAAGTTAAAAGAATGCTTCAAGGAAATACGTTAAAAGGTATTATTATAGATGATTGGGACACATGAAAATGAACTAAAAGAAAACAACTATAAATTCTTTTTAGCTATGTCGCTTATGGCAACTGAGAAATGGATAACCATCATATAATCTCATTTGCATTAAATTCCGAAATTAATAGCATTTTTCTATAAATATAAAAGCTTTTTTTTAAGTACAATGAAAGGAGAGGAAGTCATATTGATCACGTGACCAAAGTATTTTCGAGTCATTTTCGTCTTTCTCCCAGAACCGTAAGCTCTCAGTCAAAAGAATTAATTTTAATTTCCTTTAGCTTAAAATTGCTCAGTCCGGATTAAACCTTCATTATTATTGCAGCCTCACTTCAAACCACTCTATTTTTTTTGCCTCATTTCCATCTAAGGCTCTTCAATTACCAATCAATAACTTATCACGAAACCTTTAATTATATTATAAAATCTTTTTCGGTGTGTAGGATTAATAAATATTCATTTAATCCAGTAACGTGAAAGGGATTGGAGAATAAACGATTAAATTCACAGTATTCTAGACTCTTTAGCAGATAATATAAGTAATATTTATAGCTTCATTTAGCAGAAGAAAATATTACAAATTAAATTAGTTCTAATATATATATATATATATATATATAGATGTCTATCAATCTATCTATCTATCTATCTATCTT
>NC_068983.1:62621928-62623988 GCF_001194135.2 Octopus bimaculoides | reverse complement strand
ATATATATATATATATATATATATATATATATATATATATATAGAGAGAGAGAGAGAGAGAGAGAGAGAGAGAGAGAGAGAGAGTTTCAATGCTTTAAGGCGGTCTCAGTAATCAAGTTCAGTCATGCCTTTAATTCTTTTAGTGATTGACCCCTGGAGTGATTCAATTTTCGAGATGTTTTGTTTTGTATGGGGAGACTACAGGGGACAGCAGTATTCGAGGTGTGGTCGTCCAAAGGAGGGGAACAGAAGAATAATGACACCTTGTTCTCTTGATCGAAAGGTTCTTAGGATCCAGCAGCTCATCCTATGAGCTATATCGACCTTATTATTGATACGGGAACTCCAGCTGAGATTGTAATCAACAATTATTCCTAGGTCTCTGATGTCATTAGATGTTGTGAGCGGTTCCCCTGAAGGAAGAGAATATGGCTGTTTTAGCATAGTATTTCTTCCAAAATGCATGAGCTCAAATTGTCCTTCGTTTAGTTGCATTTTGTTTTTGTCTGCCCATTGACTCACAGAATGTAGATCAGACTGGAGTTCAGCTAGGTCTTCTTCTTCACTGATAATTTTCTGGAGCTTAGAGCCATCAAAGAATAGTTTCAATTTGCTGTGTTTTATGACGCTAGAAAGGTCGTTCATATAGACTATAAAGAGGAGCGGGCCCAAGACAGTCTTCTGAGGGACACCACTGGTGACTTTTGTTGGGCTTGATGGGATTCCACCGATCACAACGTATTGTGTTCTGTTCTCCAGGAAATACTCAATCCAGTGTAGAAGTTTTCCACGGATTCCAGCATTTCACAATTTTGACAGTAGGATCTTATGGTCAACTCTGTCGAATGCATTACTGAAGTCGAGATACATGACATCAGAGAACCTGATCTCAAAGGCTTTAAGGTTATCATCGGCATGGTGTAAGACAGTCCTTGCCGCAGCGAAAGCCAGGCTGGTTTGAATTTAGGAGTTTATGGATCTCCAGGAAGCCAGTTATCCTTGATATCACCACCCTTTCAAACACTTTAATGATATGGAAGGTAAGTGAAATTGGGTGATAGTTGACTGCGAGGGTTCTGTTTCCCTGTTTGAAAACTGAGTTGACAGACTGGGATAAGAGCTGTTTCGGTATATAACTTGAGTCTAAAGAATTTCTCTAGAGGTTGGTCAGATGGGACTGCAAGTTGGTGCTTTCATTCCTTCAGGAGACTAGCGGGGAATCTATCATTGCCTACAGCAGAATAGTATTTGATCTCATTTATTGCTGCTATGATGTCTGACGCAGTGAAGGTTATGTCCGAGATTATATGTTGGGAATCGACTTCGTTCACATCCCTTACGTCAATATCAGTGGGTTCACTAAAGACAGAGCAGTACTGTTTCTGCAGTACTTCTGCCATTTCTTTAGCATCATGTTGGAGAATGCCGATATCATCGATCAATGGACCAACGGGTGAGGCAGCGTGCCTATGCTTATTTCCATATGAATAGAATAGTTTTGGGTTCAGTTTGATTTTTTTTTTGATTACCCACTGTTCCTCTGCAGCTCTTTGATTGTCAATGGAGGTTTTCATGTTGGTCTACAGATGAAGTTTTTCCAATTCTAGCCTTTTCATTGTTGTTGAATGTAGATGTTGTATGTGGGAGTATTTTAATTGGTGAATTTTTTATTGAGTCTTTTGATGCGCCTTCTGCATATGGTAGAAAAGATTATTATTATTATTCAGTAGTTTTATTTTTATAACGTACTTTCACTTCACTACCGAGCGCAGATCTGTGCGCCTTGGGTATGTGCTGTGGTTTGCTGTGGTGCTCTTATGTTTACTGTATTGAAAGTGTTTTGCGTAGAATGTGTGCAGTACCCAGTAGTGCAATTTTCTGTATGTTATATATATTTGTAAGTCCTGGTGTTTTTGTTATGTATTTGTCTGAATATTTTTTTATTATACCTAAGGCACCTACTATGATAGGAATTGTTTCTGTTTTTAGATTCCACATTCGAGTTATCTCTATTTCCAGGTCTTTGTATTTTGAAAGTTTTTCCATTTCTTTTAGAGAAA
>NC_068983.1:62617268-62621769 GCF_001194135.2 Octopus bimaculoides | reverse complement strand
ATTTCTCTATCTGTGTGTATTGGCATATCCCAGAGTATGGTTGCTTTCTCGTTTTCTGCGACCTTTTCTGGCGTATGTTTATACCATCTTTTTTCTGTTGTTATTCCATAGTGTTGGCATAGCTTCCAGTGTATATAGGTCCCAGTTCTGTCGTGTCTGTGAATATATTCCTTCTTAGCCAGGACTGGGCAGCCAGAGATAATTATTATTATTATTATTATTATTACTATTATTATTATTATTATTATTATTATTATTATTATTATTATTATTATTATTATTATTATTATTGAGTGAGAGAGCAGTGCATGCCATCACAGTGACACTGGGACAAAATATACGGAGCCCAGTATACCCACTATAACTACATGTCTCATAAGGCTACACCAGGCACATGCATCACAACCATATGTGCTCGACATGGTAATTTCATATTAAGATAAACAGCGCATGACCTTGCTGGTGAGTCCCAGTTAGAATTTTCTTCAGGTCGAGTAACTGATATCGCTCAAAAGGTCCCTGAATAAGGGTTTTTTAAGGATGTTGAACGAAACACCTATGTTTCCAAAAGTGAACCATCCAAACCCCAAAGAATTCCTCTCAACACATAGCCATGATGCTACCCCACTATCATACCCCATGATGCTGTTCGTGATCAGAGATGCACATATTGTCAGTCACCAAGGGACATGCTCGACTGGTTATTTTCAAACAACTGACAAGCGAATCTGTGGTATTGAGCAGAATATTTGCATCATCATTAGCACGCTGGAAGAAATGCTTAGTGGTATTTCGCCTGTCACTGCGTTGAGTTCAAATTCCGCAAAGGTCGACTTTGCCTTTCATCTTTTCGGGGTCGATAAATTTAGTACCAGTGAAATACTGGGGACGATGTAATCGACTAGCCTCCTTCCCATAGATTTCAGGTCTTGTGCCTATAGTAGAAAGGATTATCATTATTATTATAATTATTATTATTATTATTATTATTATTATTATTATTATTATTATTATTATTATTATTATTATTATTATTACTATTTGGTTTGACTTTGGTTTATACAGGCTTCACCCAGGTGTCAGCCAGAGACGTCAAAACAAGACTTAGCATTTAAAGATGATATCAAGTTAGGTGCCATGCAATTGAAAACAAAATGCCGATGTGTCTGTAAAATAAAAAAGGAAAAGACTGTAAGGCTGCATGTTGATGGAGATGAATTTTTGCAATTCACTCATTTTGAAGATGATAAGAATTTGGTCTACATATTTGTTCTGTAAAGTATCATTACAAGTCATTCAATTACAATAGATAATTTTGTTGCTTTGAAATACTACCTCTTAGGCCATCAACATCTCATCATATTTTACCTCGCAGCATTTCTAGAATCCCCTCGTCATCGTTCAAGTCTTTTTCAACATCTATTGTCACTTGTCCAGCTAAACAACTTTCCCTATTTACTTTATTGGCATTCTAAGACAGAGTGATTTTTTTCTATTACATTTTCTTCATCTCTCTTTACTCTTTTACTCTTTTACTTGTTTCAGACATTTGACTGCGGCCATACTGGAGCACCGCCTTTAGTCGAGCAAATCGACCCCAGGACTATTCTTTGTGAGCCTAGTACTTATTCTATCGTTCTCTTTTGCCGAACCGCTAAGTTACGGGGACGTAAACACACCAGCATCGATTGTCAAGCGATGTTGGGGGACAAACACAGACACACAAACATACACACACACACACACACACACACACACATATACATACGACGGGATTCTTTCAGTTTCCGCCTACCAAATACACTCACAAGGCTTTGGTCGACCCGAGGCTATAGTAGAAGACACTTGCCCAAGGTGCCACGCAGTGGGACTGAACCCGGAACCATGTGGTTCGTAAGCAAGCTACTTACTACACAGCCTCTCCTACACCGTTATCCTTTCATAACCACTTTCTGCAACTGTTGTTTCCCACTCTTCTTGTTCGGTTTTTATTCTTCTCTGAATTCCTTCAATTTCTAATCCTGTAATCCAATCTTTTATACGAATTGCTCTTGCCTGGTCTATCAATCGTCGGGTGGAAGATTCAAAGCCTCTTTTTTCGTCCCATACATTTTTTCATTCATTTCATAAACGTCTCTTATTTGACACACTTCTCAGCCAATATTCAATCACAGACTTGTTTGCCAGTTTTTCCCTATTTCAATTTTCTCCAACTCCACTTCTCACTTCGATCCTGATCCTTATCAATGGCTTGATGACAATCTGCCGGAGCTTGGTCAGACACTCCTTGCCTGCTGTGAGCGACACTGCCACTGTTAACAGTTCCGGTCTCGTTAACACAATTATTACTAGACCTCACTCATTTGAGGTTGTAGTTACAAGACTGTACAATCACCTGTATTTTTATCGTGACACTATCACTAGGTGGATTGCCAACGAAGGCTTAGAGAGTTCACACCTACCCTTATATATAATTAGTTGGATAGCCATTGCAGGAATTTAAATATAGTCATTTGTTTATTTCTTCTTAACATCTGATAATTGTTTGCTTGTTGAATAACAGTTTTAAAACATTTTTAATGTGTTTTGTTTTTCTCATCAAATTTCAAAGGATTGGTTATATTTCTATTTTGTTTTACTCAAACGTTGTTGTTTTACTCCTACGTTGAAAACTTGCTTGCTGATCCACGCTGTCTCAATGTTGTTTAGTTTGAAGTTGAATACAAAATTCGTTGCCTTCAAGTTTCATTTCTCATCAATGTTGCAAGGCTTGCTAGCACTCTCCCTTGCTTCAGAATAAGCTATGTATTTAAGTATTCAGGTGTTGTTTTTTCTCCTTCCTTTGGACCTATGGTCGGTCATCGTATTATTATTATTATTATTATTATTATTATTATTATTATTATTATTATTATTATTATTATTATTATTATTATTATTATTGCCTTTGCACAGCTTCTAACGCTGAAGATGTACTACAGTGTCAGCTATTCACTACCAGTGGCCTCGTAACTGGTACGAACTTATTAGATTTTGGGATCGATCTGGTACCGTACAAGGATTCTGGATTATTTTTCCTGTTTTATTATTTTTTTTACTTAATTTTTGATAGCAGTCGGGTTCAGTTTTAGTATTGTCGTTTGTTGGAGCAGTCGAGTTTATTTCAGATATTCTCATTTTAAAAATCATTTCTGGGTAATTGCTGAGAGGACATTGGTGTTCTTGGTGGAGGCTTGTGCTCTCTGAGTGCTCTTGTTATTATTATTTTGGTTTGGTTCAGGTTCGGTCTTATTCCTTGTCGGAATTATGTGGATAGCGGGTTACTACTTGTAACCTTAGGTATCCACAAATTTTCAGCAGTGTTTCAAGGGCTTAGGACCCTCCTAATAATCCTTGCTGTCCCTAAGAGACAAACGTTCTGTAGGAGCTCTATTTCAATCTCTTTCAGTCATTTGTCTATATCTGGGCTTACAGTGCCCTATCATCATCATCACCACCACTACCACCACCACCACGATCATCATCATCATCATCATCATCATTATCATCATCATCATCATCATCATCATCATCATCTTTGCTCACTTGGGCAAACGGATGTTTATGAAAAAATTCTACTTAATTTTAAACCGGATTACCTTATTTCGTAATGGTGCAGATGAGAACGATTTCGAATCTGCTTTTCAACTTGGGTCAGATCAAAAGGCAATTCCTCTTTACTCGTCGATTTTATCCTGGAAAGTCGGATAGAGGAGGTGATGTATATGTATTTTTTTCCAAAAAACAACCAATAAAGTGGGGCTACCTTCTATATTGCCTCGAAAGAGGATGCATAGATCAAAATATGTCAGTGACAGGATGTGTCACTGGAAAAGTTTGAGGAAAACTGTGTATGTGTGTGATTTTAATGACACAGAAAGAGATATAGAGAGATGGTGCTGTTGGGTCGCCATTCGTTGCTCACAGGCTATTTTCGTAGATATGAAGAAATATATGATTGTTGAGATATGTTTCCGTGGAGGATGGCATTTACTTTGTCAACTTTCCGCAATATTACGCTCATGAGGTGAGCGCAGAGGATACCTACAGCATGTAGTTGGACGGGATCTGTGTGAGCATTCGGTCCCTAAGGATTCCTAAATATCATAGAGATATCCTGCCGTTGTATCACCCTCAGTGAGTAACGAAGCAATCAATGAAACTTAGCGGTGCAGGGCGAAAGATTTCATTGCTGCAATGTTTGGTAGTTAAACCACGTGATGGTTTTATTCCTGCAAGATAAAGAAAGCCAAAAGAAATAAACCACCAGCAGTGAAAGTAACAAAAGAACAACATGACCAAGACGTGAAGACTATGTCTACTGACGACTGCTCTCTCTAGCTCTTTCTGAGTGCTCCCGAGAAACCGGGTTTTATAAATGAAGTTCTTAATTAGAAATAACTGTTAGTAAGCTCTGTGTGTGTGTGTGTGCGTGTGTGTGTGTGTGTGTGTGTGTGTGTGT
>NC_068983.1:62613374-62617258 GCF_001194135.2 Octopus bimaculoides | reverse complement strand
GTGTGAATGCTTGTGTACGCGTGTTTTTAATAACTCAGCTCATTATGCTTGTTAATTTTTAATGCTTGTATTCTTGATATGTCGCCATCCCTTTTAGAGCTTGAATGTCATCAACGTATTAAATGCAAAATATTATGTTAAGTTATAAGACTTTGTCGACATTGAATGATAGTGCGAATGTGTTCGGAAAGTGGTGTATTTGGGTTTCTGGGATTAACTATATGAATGTTACTTCATTATTTCTTGCGCCATTGCAATATCGTGTCATTGTTTCTAGTACTCACTATTGTCACCATTGTTGTTACTTTTTGTGCTGTAGTCATTGTTTGGTCCCCAATCAGTACTGATCAATCATGTGTATGATGAAAAACGTAATAATTACACCTCTTTATATTTTGTGACACATTATATGCGAGAATTACACTATCTAATGTGTCCATTGTTTAAGATAATACAGTGTAATGTAAGCAAGATTGCAAAGTGGAGAGTAGTTTTGTTAGATCATTGTATTATTTTGGTAATTACTGGAATTAAAGTTGTCTTTGTCATGACGTAGAATTGAATTTGAGAATTAGTAGCGCTAGAAGTGATACAGGTGATGGAAACAGTGCTAGGGTTTGGTTGTTGCTGTATGTGTAATAATAATGATGGGATGATGGCTATCGGGATAATGGGAATTAAACGGTGTTAGTGATGTACTAGTAATGTCAGTACCCTGGGTGATGTATTTGCGGTCGTAATCTGGTGATTGTGATAGAGTTGTGATAGTAACATAGTTACAAGAATAGTGATGATAGTAATATATTGGTGATAATGAATTCATATTGTAACATTGTTTATGATGTAGTTGTGGGGGCGATTATGTAAGATGAGCGTGACCATTCCAAGTTTCCAATATTTCTATATTGAATGCATAGGATCTGTAGTATTACTTAAATCACACCAAAAGTGCCTGTTTTACGCAAGCTACATACACACACACACACACACACACACACACACATACAAACACATACACACGCACGCACGCATACGCACACGTACGCACGCGCACATACTCACTCGTACGCGCGCGCACACACAAACACATACACGCGCACCGACATATATATATGTATGTATATTATAGTGTTGTATGTCAGGCCATTCTCAGTGCTACTGATAACATGTAATATTGTACAACCGGTCACATGGTCGGGCGGTCGGCGAGAAAATCGCCGACCCTACCAAGCCTGCTTGATAAGGAGGGCAGTTTCATTGGACACTATGCACGATGAAAAACAAAGCCTGTCAAAGAACGGATGCACTCAGTAGTGTCAATCGTCACCTCACAGCTGGTACTGAAAGAACCCTAGTCTTTATTTAGACACCGCTCCAGAAGGGAATTCTGAAATAACATCCGAATCATTGTAAAACTGGTTATCTTGACCTTGCTTGTTTCTGGGCTGCTTGGTTTTGTAGGTCATAGTCTTGTAGGTCATAGTCTTTGTAGGTCATAGTCACCGTTGTGCCAGCTGATATTGACTTTAAATTTCAGTATTACTAACAGCCATTATCTTTAACATCTGAAATAAGATATGTCAGTGATGGCCATACACGCTTACAAGTTGACGGTCACCATGTATATACAGTGGGTGGGGTGGGGGGAAATAAATATTGGTGCATGTCAAAATTCTTTATTTATTTAATTCCTAATGAACATAAATGGGATATACCAATACTATATTTGCATACACATGTATAAACTAAGAATATGCAAAAGAAACTAATAAATTATCGTAACTAATCAATTTATATACAATTATAAATATTTAGGGGTGGAAAAAGTATTCGTACAGAACAAAAATAACCGATAATTCTGATTTAATACTTCGTAACATAACCATTATTCAGTTCCACTTCAACCAATCTCCTCTTGTAGTTCTTAATCAATGACTCGCATGTTTCTTTAGGAATTTTTCCCATTCTTTTTGACAAATTTTCTTCAAATTTGGAATGCACTTTGGGGCACTTGAATGAATTTTAATTTTCAAATAACACCACAAATTTTCAATTGGCTTGGCCATTCTAATAATTTTCTATTGTGATCGACCATCCAATTTTTGATAGACTTCGCCGTGTGCTTACGGTCGTTATCCTATTGTAAAACCCACCCTTCACAAAGCTAGAGCTTTTCTACAGAGTCCCATGAATTATTGTTCAAAATATTTTGGTACATCTCTGCATTCATTCTACCATCTATCACATGTAAATTGCCTGTGCCATTTGCAGAGAAACATCCCACACCATGATGTTGCCACCTCCAAACATTACGACAGGAATTGTGTTTTTCGGCAAAAAGGGGGTATCATCTTTCCTCCAAACATGGCTACGTGAATTTCATCCAAACAATTTAATTTTTGACTCGTCTGTCCAAAGGACATTTTCCCAGAATGTATCAGATTTATCTTTATGTTCATGAACAAATTTTAAACGGGCATCTCTATGCCTTTTAGTCAACAGCGGAGTTTTTCTAGGAGAGCGTGACTTCAGTTCATTCCTATGAAGTTCATTGCTGATTGTTTGTAGTATAACACTAGTCCCTGAAGCTAACAAATCTTCTTGCAACTCCTTGCGGATGATCATTGCGTATTTTTCGATTCTTCGCTTCATTTTACTAAAGATCTAGGGGAAATCTTGCGTGGTGCACCGGATCTTATTCTGTTTTCAGCAGTTCCAGATTTGTTATATCTGTGAATAAATGAAGATATGGTAGAAAATGGAATACAAAGGGTCTCTGATATTTTCCTGTAACTTTTACCTGCTTTCCACTGTTCAATAATTAAGTTTTTCACTGCATTTGTGGAGTTCTTTACTTTTCGCCATTATTACGACACTACTTCATTTTGACATGTACGAATATTTATTTCGCCCCACTCTATGTTTGTGCATGTGTGTATGTAATATATTGACTTACAATTGAGATCAGTGTTTATTACTGTTTGAGATACAGTTTCATCGTCTTTCTTACTGTAAACGCTATATTTTGGATTAAAACCAGTAAAGATAAGTCAGCTTCTGAAAACGTGTTCTTTATTAAACGACAAAGAGCCATAGAACTTGAATCTAGCCCTGCGTACTAACGAACCATGTATCAATTTTACGGTGGTGCCACGGATGATGCTACTTAGGGCAGTTAGTTGTGCTACATATAAATAAGTGAACTGGTCTTGTCGTCAATTGGAAAATGTTATCATACCACAAGTGGTCAAATGTAATCTCTACAGCATTCAGTTTTTAATTGACGTAAATTAATCTAAATTCAAAGTTTGTCTCCACAGTCATTTGTTTTTATTAAAATCAATCATTAAGATAATGAATAGTTCCTCGTACTTTGGTTATAATTATAAGTTATCTAAAATTTCTTGCCTTACTACATTATAATATATTATCACCACCCACGTTATTATTTGAAAGTTACAGTCCGGGCTACCGACAATAAACTATTGACAGGATAGAGAATTTCGTCTTTTAATCCGGCAGCTAATTCATTCGATGTTTCAAAATCCTTGTTTGATTATAGAAAATTAGATTACATAAACAACTCTTACACTTGTTAATGATGCTTGCAAAGTCTCAGATCTCTAAATTTGTACAGCTAAAGAGTCCAAATATTTATTAGATTACCAAGACATCTCAAACATAGTAATGATGCTTACAATTACATTATTAATAAATGAGTGCCTGTGTGGTAAGTAGCTTGCTTACTAACCACATGGTTCCCGGTTCCGCCCCACTGCATGGCACCTTGGGCAAATGTCTTCTGCTATAGCCTCGGGCTGACCAAAGCCTTGTGAGTGGATTTGGTAGACGGAAACTGAAAGGAGCTCGTCGTATATATATAT
>NC_068983.1:62609362-62612790 GCF_001194135.2 Octopus bimaculoides | reverse complement strand
GTGTACCATTAACGTAGTTCTCGGGGATATTCAGCGTGATAGTGTGACAAGGCTGGTCCTTTGAATTACAGGCACAACAGAAACAGGAAGTAAGAGTGAGAGAGAAAGTTGTGGTGAAAGAGTATAGCAGGGTTCGCCACCATCCCCTGCCGGAGCCTCGTGGAACTTTAGGTGTTTTCGCTCAATAAACACTCACAATGCCTGGTCTGGGAATCGAAACCGCGATCCTATGACCGCGAGTCCACTGCCCTAACCACTGGGCCATTGCGCCTCCACTATCTCAAGTAGTATACCTATAATACAACACCATGGAAACACTCTTTCCAAGCATTTTAGAATATAAACCACCAAAAAAAAAACATACAAAGTAGACTGAAACATTAAACAAAAATTATTCACCTTCCGCCAGACACCCACATAATGATATGGAAATCTAACATGTAAAAAAAACAGGTCATATTACAAGTATATACCTGTTGTTATCACTAATATATATCTCACGTTATCACAAATATACGTCTGACACAGCAGGGACCGGAAAGAATCCCTGCGTTGACTATTTTATAAAAGTAACTACTAATACGAATATCATCAAATTCTCAAAATGATAATAATTCTAAGCTCCAATGAAAACTAGAATACTAACAACGTGCAGAATACTAACAACGTGCAGAATACTAACAACGTGCAGAATACTAACATCATACACACATATGAGTCATCTTCAAAAATTCGAAACAAATGTTAATCCTCGACATCATCCATTCACATATATTCGCTTCTAGATCACAACGTGGATTCAGCTCATTACTGAATGTCTTACACAGCCTCACAAAACTAACACAGAAAATACCTGATAGCTTCAACAACAAACAAATCGCACATACTCCGTTCTAACAACCATCGACATACATAAACGCTTCAGTTTTCATTGACTATCATACACTCATCTAAAACATACTCGACACTGGCTTGGAAACTGTCTGTCAGACCACCAAGTGTCTGTAGAATGCTTCCAGAACATACATTTTCCTTAATTCAGTACTCAGTAAATATCCGTTCTCTCAACCAATGTTTTCGACCTGTACCTACATGATTTCCTTCATCTCTTCAGAAACAGAAGTCACACACTCAGGTGATGTCATACTCATATCTTGCCTGCATTCTCCAGGTTTTGCGCTGCACAACTACCGCAGCCTATATATATATATATATATATATATATATAGTTTAGAATCCTGACGTACAAACATGCTTAGAGCGACTGTCAGTACCACTTTTGGTCAACATAAAGTATCAATAAAGATGTGTAAATTATAGATTAGACTATTCCAGCTCTGCATAGGCCCCAATCTCTCCAAAACAAACTAAAGAGAAGACAGATCTGCACAAGTGTGCATCATAGCAAATTCTGTACATACTACGCAGGCTAGAGCTATACACACAAACTATAATACAACATATGAAAGGCCACTTTGACGTTAAAGTGCTCTATTGTGAGCGCAGTTTGTTGCCATAGCAAGCTTCAACCTCTCCAGTTCCTGTTACAACACAAAAATCACCTTTAGATAAACAGACACACATACATCATTACGAAGTACAAATACGTCTTTAAAACGTTGTTTCTCCTACTTAGCCTAGACAAGTGTAAGGTACACATACATAACAGAAATAACTTTACTATCAATGCCCTCACTGCACAATCCTCCAAACAATAAATTTTGAAGAATAGCAACTGCCTCGGTCTGTCCGAGTTTACTTTGCCCGACTTTGCCTTGGTTATCACCAGAATTGCGGCATACAGAGGATGTGGAAAAAACTGTCAAGACGGTAAAGTTGAATCTAATATAATTCATTTCAGCGTGTGTGGTATGATCCCGCTTAAATAAAGTCATGATATAAATGTGAAGATAGTTCTGCATAGCGCCACGTCGTTTGGTCGGGTATCTGAATGACATATTGAAGGACTGACCTGGACTACACAATAGCAACTTGGTGGTACTAGGATACTAAGAACGAGACTAAATGCAGAGTGCGACAATTATAACCGCCCGACCGAGGTCGTGACACCTGCATTCACTGTTTAGTTCATAACGACCTTAATTATTGGTTTCAGATTCTGGCACAGGGTAAGAAAATATCACCATTGCACCAATGTACAACTGGTACTATTTTATCAACCCCAAAGGATGAAAGGCAAAAGTGACCCCGGCGGTATTTGAACTCAGAACATTAACTCGGAAGAAATGCTGCTATGCTGCCAAACATTTCGTCCGGTGCGGAAACAGTTCTGCGAGCTCGCCGCCTTACCACGACCTAATTATTGACATATAAAAAACAGATTGGACTGTGTTAGAAAAAGCGCATGACTCGTCGGTAGCACTCCGTACTGTGAATCACGGCAAGGATGATTGCAATATAAAAGTACTTTAATATAAAAGTGAAATGTCATAACTAAATGAATATGTCAATGGCACCTAGTATAGTCACTGACTATTTCCATTTCACATCTGTGCTCGATCGGTGATGATCTCGGGCCAAAACAACAAAATCAGAAGCAACAACAATTATTCAGACTTTTATTATTTAATTGTCGCTCTTGCCATAATTCACCTAAAATATTTCTTGGCATAACGTATCTTGAACTATTTTATCAGTGTCTCCCTCTTTGTTGTATATAGAGAGTGTGATTTCAGATAGGGAATGTCGCATTTGACAATATGGTCCTGAGTATATTAAATGACGAGGCGGTCAATGCTAAGTTAAGGTTAAATAACAGGAACAGTAACAACACGATCACTATGAAATGAATTTATTTGTATCGAAGACGGTTCAAACTGTCAAATATCCTACTGATTACATCATCACCGCCTTAAAACATTGCATAATACAATATTAAAAAAAGTTGTGCTGATCATGGATGGAATGTCTGATCAGAATTGACGTAAGCTAAATTACTGCTTTAATTATCAGTTTATTGCTGACGTTCTGGACTGGAATGAAGCCGAGTATCAGGAATAAATATTGGCAGTTAATAGAGAGAGATAATGGATAACATCGATCCCGGTACTTGACTGGTATTTTATGTCATCGTCCCCGTAAAGATGAAAGGCAGAAATGAACTCGATGAGATTTGAACTCCCAATGTAAAGAACCAGAAGGAATCTAACGACTATGACAATCCAACGTCCTTTTATCATTTATCTTTTACTTATTCCAGATTGCGGCCATGCTGGAGCACTGCCTTTAAGATTTTTTTTTTCTTTTTTTTTTGTCAGTCGAACGAATCGATCCCAGAACTTACTATTTTAAGCCTGGTACCTATCTTATGAGTCGCGTTTCCGAACCGCTAGGTTACGGGGCTGTAAACACGCAAACACTGGTTATCAAGCGGGGTGGAGGAAGGAACACACACATACAAACACACA
>NC_068983.1:62607210-62608596 GCF_001194135.2 Octopus bimaculoides | reverse complement strand
TGTGTGTGTGTGTGTGTGTGTGTGTGTGTGTGTGTGTGTGTGTGTGTGTGTGTGTGTGTGTGTGTGTGTGTGTGTTTTATAGAGGCTTAGAGATTAAGCGAAAGATTACGGATGACAATCTGGGTGGGCTATTGTGGGGAAGGTGCATGATTTACTGAAGCGTGTGAATGATCGATGGTGTGTGGGGTGACAACTGAAGTGTGAGTAGAGTATGCGTAGCAACAGGAGAGTGTAGGTGGTTTCTGAGTTGCGTGGGTGGACACTGGAGTGTGCTGCATAAGTCTCCTGGAGTATATGGGCGTCTTCTATGTGTGTATGTATACGGTATGAATGAAGTGTATTGTAAATGGCTGTTGGCTTCATGTGCAGGTGTATTGAGATGTGAGTTGGCGGCCATTGGAGTGTGCGCGTGATTACTGGAGTGTCTATGTAGAAATTGCAGTGAGCGTGTATGTGTCTGTGTGTGTGTTGCGAGGGGTCTGTGAGTTTGTGTTTGTTGGCTGGGTCTGTGAGTGTGTGTGTGTGTGTGTGTGAGAGAGAGAGAGAGAGAGGGGGGATGGAGAGAGAGGGAGGAGATAGGGAAGGTTTGAATCACAAATGGCAATTGGATTAGTGTATACATAATCACTGGAGTGTGTGCGTCTGTGAAACTATGAAAGACAGAGGCTTAGGAGAACAGGTAGAATGAGCTATCAGATTACAAGAGGTGGATAGCTATTTAAGGTTTTTCGTGTGTGACAAGACCTTAATGGAAATGGAGGGTGGGTCTTGATCGTTCTGTTGTGGGTGGGGTAGCTGTGGAAAAAATATATATGGGCTGATGTACGATTTAAATTATGGGCTGTTGATTACGAAAGGAACTATTATGGTTTTATAGAAATGTGAAGAGAATTTACTGATACTGCGACGGATAGGGATATGTATGACATTTGTGTGTGTGTGTGTGTATGTGTGTGTGTGATGTTAACTTGAGGAATGCGAGGTGAGAGAACACATTTGATGTGATAATAATTGGATGAGTGGAGTGGAAATTGTGGTACGTAATAGTTGGAGTGGGAATGACAACTGTGAATATGACGATAGCTCTTTCGGTGAAGGTGCAGTGGCAATTTCGGGTACCTTGATGGCAATCATGCTTCAAAAAGGTACCTCGATCGGTAAAGTATAACAGACACATGAGACTCAGATAGTACCGAGACGAGAATACAGGCAGACGTAGAAGAAAAATAGCTAATGTAGTTGTACCATAGGCGTAGGAGTGGCTGTGTGGTAAGTAGCTTGCTTACCAACCACATGGTCCCGGGTTCAGTCCCACTGCGTGGCATCTTGGGCAAGTGCCTTCTACTATAGCCTCGGGCCGACCAATGCCTTGTGAGTGGATTTGGT
>NC_068983.1:62599130-62606709 GCF_001194135.2 Octopus bimaculoides | reverse complement strand
GCGCGCGCTGCGTTCGTCAATCAGTGTGGTCGGGTGAGATAAGCAGGGTTATAAATTGTGAGAGGAGTCATAAATTTTCGTGATAGAAACGGATAGAAGATTAAAAACAAACAAAAAAAAAACAGTTAGAAAGGGTGGAGTGAGAGAGAGAGAGAGAGAGAGAGAGTGATTATGGGAGTAAGGAGAAAAAGAAAAAAGAGAAATGTAAATAAGAATTGAGAAAGACAGAAAGACAAAGAGAAAGTGAGGTGGGGGGAGGAAATTATGTTTGTAATTGAGTCTGTGTGTGCATGAGTGAAGATATGTACATTTTGAATAAGTGTTTGCATATCTGTATATGTAGCAGAGTTCTATAAACCTATGACGATATATATGCGTATGTAAGTTGGTATGTGAACGTATGAATGTGGAAGTGGGTGTGAGTAGGCCTCAGTGTGTATGCATTTGCTTGTGTGAGCATCTTTTTTCTTGAGCGTGTGAGTATATGTGTATTAATATGGATGTGTGTGACTGATATAGAATTTCGTGTATGCGCATGTTTGTTTTTTTTAAACTTGAGTGAAGGTGTGTAAGAATGAAAAGTGTATGTACATGGTTGTGCAGTGTAAGTGTGTGTGTGTGTATTAATGACTGTCTGTAAATGTCACGCGCCTAAAAACTTGATAGCTGTCTGTGAGTGCGTATACGGAAGTATGCGCGCATGCTTGTGGGCTTGCTTCTTTGTATGCATGTGTGTGCGTGTATGTGTATATGTGTTCTGTCATTCTGTTGTGTATGCATGTATGCATGGATATATTCTTGCATGAGCGAGCCAATTTGAGAGAGAGAGAGAGAGAGAGAGTGAGAGAGAGAGAGAGAGAGAGAGAGAGAGAAAGAGCAGAGAGTGCATGTGTGTGTGTGTGTGTGTGTGCGTACGTGTCAGTGTGTGAATGTATGATCATAGTGTGTTGTTTGGGTATCGGTTCAATTAGTATGTTATGTGAGAAAAGGAAAGAAACAAAAGAAAAACAGAAGAAATATAACGATAAAAATAAGAAAGGAAGAAAAGGAAAAGGAGAGATTAAGAATTTTTAAGTGACTCCATCATAATACCATTATTTCTGTCTTATCTGAGTGTCCAATAAAGTATATTTAGAAGAAAAACGCTAATGTCGAAACATGTGAAATGAGCGCGACAACTATTCAGCGAGCCTGTCAATCGTCATTTGAGTTGCTAGAAATAGTAGTTAATCTCATTCATGACACACCTTATTCTCTTCAAAGACAACAGGGTATGTTATATATAGCAGGTCTAGATGCTCTTAAAATCGGTTGTTTTCGCTGATGGAACATTTTTTGATTATAAATTTGTTTCATCCTCGATGCGTCAGAGCTAAGCAGCTTCGATCGCGTAGCAATAATACTATTAAAAACTATAAATGTGTGCGAATTGAAATCAACGGAATGTCTTTGAAAGAAAACACATTTACCTTCATAAGGTTGGTAGATGTAGTTCACCAAAATATGCAGTCCGTAATGGAAGCAAAAAAACATTGGATAAATCGAGCCTCCGTCATCAGGTTAGAAAAAAATCTTACGTTTCAACTCGTGTTATATGCATGTATGCATGCATACCTGTTCATGTGCGTATGAGGAATGAAACAAGCATACGTGGAAACATAAAATGTATGTATATTCAAATGCAATATTTTAACAGGAATAGTTTTATATTTTTAATAAAATTAAAAAGTTCAGTTCTGGTATTACAACTGTTGATTCACCTACAAAGCTACCATTTCTATTTCGGCTATCTTGCTGGATTCCGTTGAAATCAATATCAGTTGAAGACGAAGCCAGGTTCCTTAATTTTTAACCTTCAGAATTTTAATCTCTTTGCTTCTGACGAAATTATAATCACTAACAGAATAATAACTCTCAGATAATGTCTTTAATCCAAGGTGACACTAAGATCGGGGAGGATTGACTGAGTTACTTGCAAATCAATAAAATCACTCTGTTTAATTTTCTCTCAGATCCTCGCCAGTCTAACCAGTTTTAATTCAGGATTCTACCGTAATGTTAAGAACCACCGGAAGGCTTTAAAGTGTTATCTTCTTAGTCTTTTGACAGATGGAATTCGCTAGAAAAAAGTAGGATGTTAAATAGCTTATTTTGACTGCATAAATGCAGTAAATGACACGTAATTTGTGCTTAATTATACGAATATTTCTAAATTAGGATATAACCCTTCATTTAACATGGACATTATAAACCATAATTTAATACAGAAGATAATACAATAATTAAAGACTAATCCGCAACTAATAATAATAATAATAATAATAATAATAATAATAATAATAATAGTGGAAAAAAGTGATATAGAAATATCGAAATAAAGTTGATTATGACGTCAGTAATAGTTGTTTCTAAAATAGATACAAGGAGGCCTGAAATGTTAGGGTAGGGGAACAGTTGATTAATCAATATATGTAGTTGATTCGTTCATTATTTTGCCAATCCCGGAAGAATAAAAGGAAAAGTCGACCTTGGCGGATTTGAACTCAGAACATGCAAATCAAATAAAATACTGTAGATGCACTAATGATTCTGCCCATCAACTTTATGACATCAATAATTATTCTTAAATAAACGTAAATCTTAGAACTGAATTATATTTGCACCTCCCAGAAAAAGGAAAGGTAAAATTAAAGTTGATGAAAATGAATTCGGGAGGTAATGGAATAAAATAAGGTCAGCTTTTATATTCATCCTGTCCAAGTCGACAAAATGAAATACCAGTCAAATATGGACAGATGTACTAATTATTAATAAAATGCATTCTAGATTTGGATGAAATTACAAGGGGCATTCCAGAAACTTTGATACCTTTTTAGGATCGACATTTATTAAAGAAATACAAAACTCTTATATCCTTCAAAGCAGGTTTCTCTGCATTTATTGTAGCGCTCCGAACACTTCATGAAGGTTCCATGGCAATCTTCAAGAGTGAACGTGTGCAGGAACCTTGTTACCGACTCCTTCATCTTTTCCTTCAGCTTGGGAGAAATCCAAAATTAACAAGGAGCAAGGTCTGGACAGTAGGCAGGATAGGGACTGGTTTGATGTCCATCTCTGTCAAGTAGTTGGTTTCCAGGAGGGAATTATGGACTGGTTGATTATTCTGGCACAGGTGCTCTGGTCTTTTGCGACGAAATCTCTTCCGAACTCCCTCAAAAATTCCTTGAAGTAAATGTGGTCAAAGGGACCCCAGTGGATATAGACAAGAAGGGAAACATCATGAGCTTTCCGCTGAATCTGGTTTGTCTGGCCCTTTGTACCAGCGAAAAGCAGATGCTCGGCTCATACAAGATAGTCCTTAAGGAGTCTGGCGCATTTAATTAGTTTCTGTAGCATTTTTGCCCAGTTTGACATAGAATTTCATTGCATAGTGAGCTTCCAACTGTCTTCACATCTCAACTGCATCTGCAGACTAGTCAGTTGTGACAAGCAGTGTTTAGCTGGGTGTGTTCAAAGTACTGTTTCGTTCACTATGGAACAACAGAAGTTGACAGGTCAGCTTATTCGATGTACAGTAATGATATACTAAAACTATAATAATCTAAGATAGTTATAACCGCCTCTCCTAAAAAAGAGTCTGAAAACTTCTATAATGCAGCTCGTACAGTAAAAGACTAAATAAATACCGGAATGTGTTATGGCTGACGTTTTTCTGTCATTCATTGCGTTTGAAATAGCAACAACAACAACAACAACAACAATAACAATTATAATAATGGTTTCTGATCTTGACACATGTCCATCAAAGTTGAGAGGAGAGAGTAAGTCTACTTCATCAGACCCAGACTTTCACTAGTACTTTAATTATTTGATGGCGTAGGGATGAAAAGCGTAGCTGACTTTGGCAACTACGACTTTGAATTAAAACATAGCGCAAGCACATTTTTCTGACGTTATAATATGCCTGTCAGACCTTGGGTCTCCTGCGTTACAGTTGGGCATATTGACCACTATGCTACCGAAGAAAAGTAATAATTGTTTCTAACAAAGGCACAAGTATGAAAGCTCATAGGGGACATCAGTTAATTGCATCAATCTAAGTTCTTGAAAGTTATTTTACTTTATCGAACCCAAAAAAATGAACAGCCAAGTCGAACCCGTAGACTTTTGAAGTCAGAGGGCAACAAACTAAAACAAATAGCGCACAACATTCTCTCCCTTGTTCTGTATAACTAAAAAGATAAAATTTATTTCATAACCATGGGTTCATGTTGCATTACTGGCGTCACTGCAGACATAGCTAATCTTATTATGGCATGGTGCAAAAAGCATCGCGGATGACATACTCTTTACGGTTAAAATATCGCCACAAGACAATACATAGTATTGGAAGAGAGCTCTATGCAGAACAACCAAGATACTGCAAACTCCATATACAAATGCATTAAGATCATCGTTGACTATTTATATAGTCATGCTAATGAAAGACTATCTATCATTAATAATAAATGGTGGTACGCCCTACAAAGAACCATAAAATATGAGTCTATTAGGTTTAGTATAAGTTTAGCTAAGAAGGGACGTAAAATAAGAGGTGATGTAGTTAAGGAATTAGAAGAAGCCTTGAGGTCTGGTAATGCGGACCAAGTGAAAGTAAAGAGACTGGAGTTGAACAAGTATCTTGAAACCCAACACATGGGAAGTATTACCAGAGCTAAGTTACGTGCAATGGGAAGTGAAGGATTCAAAGCTGCGCTGGATGGGCCCGAGTGGTGGAAGCTTGACAAGGAAATAGTTCTACTATTTGGTCTATGACGAACCAAAATGTTGTCTTGGTAAACGAACGCGAGAAAATGTGTGAAGCATTTCGGGAGTACTTCGCCCAGCTTTTCGGGAGTGATGGTGGTCTTCATGGTAGGGAAGTCCTCGAGGACTTTCTTGCCGGGCTACCACGCTTCTCGGGGTCGGATAAGGAGGCTTGCGAGGACCCGATCAAGCCTAGGGAAGTGACGGAGGCTATGGCTGACTGTAAAGCTGGCAAGTCGCCGGGACTTGATGGTCTTCCTTACGAGCTATATAAATGTATGCCAGACTTGTTCGGTCACCTAGTGGCTAGCGTGTACGCAAACTGGCAACATAATGGGTTTATCCCCTGATTTGTGCGCCGGGGAGTGGTGACGTTGTTCAGAAAGGACCCGGACAAAGGAGATATTTTAGATAATTTCAGGCCCATCACTCTGTTAAACGCAGAAGTGAAGATTTTGGCCAAGGTTTTAGCCAAAAGGTTGGTGCGTATCACAAATGGTATAGTCGGGGAGGCACAGACATGTGCCATCCCAGGCAGAACCATTCAGGATAATCTCCATCTTATTCGCTATACCATAGAGAGGGTTGGTGATAACTCTGGCAAGGGTGGGGCATCGGTGCATTTAGACCAATCTAAAACTTTTGATAAGATCGACCATCGATACCTGGCGACTGTGCTTGCGCAGTTTGACCTGGACCATGGCTTCCCCAGGTGATTCATCGCTCTGTATCACAACATTGACTCGATAGTTCGGATGAACGGTTTCTTTTCGAAGCCGTTCTGCATCAGACGCTCGGTTCGTCAAGGATGCCCGCTCTCATCATTTTTGTATGTGGTGGCTCTTGAGCCCCTACTGCGAAAGTTGAGTGACATCCCGAGAGAACCAGGTTTAGATGAGTTTGTTTCGGCTTACGCGGACGATATCACTATCAGCGTTACCACAGTAGCACGCCTACGTGAAGTGGGTAAGGCTATTGAGGTTTTCGAGATGGTGGCAGGAACAAAAATCAACCGGCATCACGCACACAAACACACACAACTGTAAAATATTTGAAGGGGACTGAAATACCAAACGCAAAGACACGCATACAGATAGGCACAAACACGAACACATATGCATATACATACATAAGAATGTATGCAATTATAAAACATACACACACGCATATACGCACATAGACTAATGATTTTGCCAATCAAAATTATGACGTCATTAATAATTATTTCTACTGAGACCATAGGTTTTCTGTTGGCAATAAACGATGGTTTGGTCAGATATGTTTGGACTGATATTTAATTAAATGGTATTTTGGAAGTGACTCAGTCAAGGCATTTCTGGTTGAGAAATACGTTAATGGGCAACTTAAAACCTATGGTTTCAGCATTCTGGTTCATGTGTATTTGTGTGTGTGTGTGTGTGTGTGTGTGTGTGTGTGTGTCTGTGTGTGTGTGTGCGTGCGTGCGTATGTGTGTGTGCGTGTGCGCTCTCGCATGTATGTGTGTGGTTACATACATACTTAAAAAATACTTCATTCATTTGCAAGCACACACATGTATCTATCTACATATATAGATTTGTGTGTGTTTGAATGGACTATTGCATTATATATTTATGCGTGTATATATGCAAGCATGTGTGTGTTTTTGTGTGGTGTGGGTGCGTGTGTGCACGTGCTTCCTCACATATACTATAAACTGTGCCCTCTCCACCACCTCGAGCGTTCATTACACGCCTTAATTTTGTTTATAAATTAACACTCAGTGCTATTGACTCCCATTCTAAAATTGTCTGCACCATTTTGTCTTGGCTCCTATGAAACCCTACAACTGCTGAACTTTTCGCCTACACAAAATCAAATTTGAGCTCCACAGACTGCCTTACTCCAGTCAGTAAAAATTCTCTTAATTCAGTTTCTATGTATCTACAAATTATGCTTGTTTTACTCTACGGCTACAGAAACCTCAAAATCACTCTCAACTATTCCTTTGCGTGTGTGTGTGCACACGAACAGACACACAGATATGCACACACACACACACACACACACACACACACACACACACGCACACGCACACGCACACACAAATGGATGCAATTGAGGCAGGACAAAATTATCTTATTGACTCTTAATAGTGTTCACGTTAACCACACTAGGCAGCGTGATCAAGTAGAGTTCTATGCGACTAACATTGTACTATTACGCATTATAAATAGTACTTCTATTATTAAAGAAAAAACGTATGAAATTGGTATTTCTTTATTTAATCTGTTGCTCATATTTCTGCGTTTGATAATCGATGACGGAAATTTTAAATGCGATTTGTAAAGAACACTTCGTCACACCAAACCGATCTCGGAGAGAGTCGAAATACGAATCGCAAAATATGTAAATACCTCAGAGATACAAAGCGATTATCGAAAGCAGAAACACGTTTAATAGATGAAATAAAGGAATATGATATTTTTGCTTCAATATATTCTCTCCAAAATATGTGTGTGTATGCATGTAAGCATGTAAATATCTATCTATCTATCTATCTATCTATCTATCTATCTATCTATCTATCTATCTATCTATCTATCTATCTCTCTCTCTCTCTCTATATATATATATATATATATATTTATATATAACGTTGACCACTAACGTGGACATTTAATGTGCTAGAAATAAATCACAGCTTGTGTCTACTAAGACCTAAATTGTTCTCAAAACGAAATTCAGCGGAATACCAAAGCGTAAGCGGGCAAGACATTTAAAATTACCGAAT
>NC_068983.1:62590338-62598021 GCF_001194135.2 Octopus bimaculoides | reverse complement strand
TATATATATATATATATAAATTATCTTTTATTTGCTTCAGTCATTAGACTATAGCCATGCTAAGGCACTGCCTTAAGGATTTTCAGTCAAACAGATCGACACCAGTACTTACTTTTTAAAGCCTGGTACCTATTCTATCGGTGTCTTTTACCGAACCTCTAATGTTACGGGGACGTAAACACGCCAACACCAGTTGTCGAGCGGTAGTGGGGACAAACTCAGACACAAACACACACACAAAAGAAACAAGAATGTCTCCCAGACAGAGAATAACACTGAATACAGAAAAAATCCGTTTCCGGAGATATAGATAAATACCTCTAAGTGAATACATAGAGAGATGTCGGAGATTCTCCAACAAAACTTCAAATATTTCCTATATACAAATGCAATGAAGCAACATCTGAACAAACTTAATATGAACCTATTTTAGTCCATAAATATATATCTTTGTAATATATCTTCCTTCCTTTCTGCCTTTAACCCTCCAGCGCAGAGTATAGGTCACTTATAATTGAATTCCATATCGCATAATTTTTCGATTCTGAACTTATACTCTGCCATGAATGTCCCTCTTTCTCTAGTTCCTTTTGTGTTGATCTACGCCACGAGTTCTTAGGACTACCTTTCTTTCTGTATCCATCCGGATTAAGCCCAACCCATCATCCTCGTTGTGAGAGATGGAAACAGGTAAAGCTGGCCAACGAGACTCTGGTGAAGTTGAATGGGCTAATCACCCGTGCAATGGATTTTCGAATTGATTACGAAAACATTAATGGTTGACAAATCTTGTCGTAATCTATCTTACATATATAACAAGTTTACTTTCCAAAGATAAAGGTAGTTAGCTCCCCTGCTTCTAATAATGACAATTACTGATTTCCTTCCTGAAATTTATTTAGCTTCCGATTTCTTTACAAAATATCTGCCCTTCTACTAATATGAAATGAAAACTTATTATCATAGCATGAAATTATAACATTATGAATATTTAGTCATGATTTGCAGAAGGGAAACCGCTCTATTTCAAAAATATATTTATTTCATAAATATATTTTTTCCGACATAACATTTCCGTGCATTTTCCTTGTATATATATACACATATGCACACACATATGAGGGTCATTCCCTATGTTTTCGGGATATAAAACATTAATCCTTGAATGGGATTTATAAAGATTTAATGCATCGCTACAGGCGTTTCCACAAACTACATGTCTCTTACGATCTTAAGAGACGTGTGATTCGTGGAAACGCGAGTAGCGATGCATTAAATGCTTATAAATTTCATCCAAAGATTCATTGCTATTAACATTATATGTATCTTACATTATATTGGTATAGCTCGATGAAATCCCGAAAAACTGGTTCATCAATCAACGTCATTAGACTATGGTCAGCATAATTGAATAGGAGCTCTATATGAATATTCAAAACATTTTTCATAAACAATTTTAAAGGATATATATACACAGGGTGTGGTGAATATATTGTCTAAATTACGCAAAAATGAAAATAACGCTGACATCACATTTTAACAGATATATTTACCAAAATTACATAAAATATCTTGAAACACCAGACAGTAAATTTATTCAATAAAATCGCCAAACACTCTGAAATGTAAGTATTTGAGCTTCTGGCACGAATGTCAAGCAGTACAGCATGTCGTTTCCAAGTTTCTGGCAGAGTGAATTGCGTCATGGTGCTGTTTTTCTCACAGACGGTGCTCAACTGACTCTACTATACTGCGTAGTCGACAAAATCAAAGACAAACAATACACACGCACAAAATTAAAAATACATAATGGCGACAATTTACCCATCGCATCCTGTATATGTGCGTGTGCGTGTGTGCGTATATATATATATATATATATATATATATATACGACGGACTTCTATAGGTTTCCGTCAACCAAATTCAATCAGAAGGCTTTGATCGATTGGAGGTTATGGTTGAAAATTTTTGTTCAGGATGTCTCGCAGTGTGGCTTAAACCGGAACCATGTGTTTGAGAAGCAGACTTCTTGCCACAGAACAACGCCTAGACACACATATACGCATTTGTGCGCATGTATGTATCTATGTATAGCGTCTAAAAGTTAGAGACAAGCAAAATCCCAGTCAAATATAGCATATCAAACGCCTCACAAAGGCTTTGATACTATGTTGCAACACTTCCTACTGCATCTGTTAAACAGCACTCTGTACGCTAAGACAAAAATTATATTTGTTTCGAGAAGCGAAGAAACTATCGAAAGGTATTCCCACCGCCAAATCACCAAGTCTATTTTTACGACTGACGTGTCAGATTTGATGCCTTTCTTACAAACCTATTATAGTCTGTTAACTGCTTTTTTTCTCTCTCTAATCTTATATCACTAGTCCCTTATTAAATTGTCCTGTAATTTTCTGTCTTCAACCTTCTATTTATTATTTCCAATAGTCTTCGCCAATCCCACATTAAGTAGCTCAGTAATCCGATTAGTCTGCTCATTCCATGTTGAAAATGTCGTGTTTAGTTTCTAGACAGAATGAAAGAACTTTTAACAATAGCTACAACAACTGCCACGCAAGCAGGTGGATGAATGGTAAAATTTGACATAATTTAACATCAACTGATACATACATAGAACTCAACACTTTACATTTCTACCACTTGTGTTCAAATCTTGTACAAACTCAATTTGCATTTCAAATTTAAGCGGTCTTCATAATAAGCGCTTGTCTTTAAAATATACAGCGACGTAGATCTAATCGGCTATAGACTTGAAGTCGATGCTTCCGAGCTATGTGATAGCTCGATTTGCAAAACATAGCGGCTAAATATAGTTTTATAGTCCGCTTTGAATAATGAAGTTCTAGGTACTTTAAGCCTGAAAATAAAACGGCATCGTCACGATACAATGTATTTGGTAATGTCTATGTTCAAATAGCACTTATCTGCAACTAAACTACAAAAACAGGGCAGTAGCCTCGGTAGAGTGAAAGAAGCAGATATAAGAAAGATTTAAGGAGCAAAATATTGTTGCCAAAAGCATCTTGTAATGTGCAAGTGTTTATTACTAACAAGAAGCAATATTGAAATATGGACTTCCATCTCTGAAAGTGTTGAATTCTATGTATGCATCAGTTGATGTTAAATTCTTCAACACACTCACTTTTTAAATAGATTATGAGAGAATCTACCAGGTCTTCTGGGAATTCTTCACGGGCTAGAGTAGCATACTATCCAGGTTTATCCGAATTTACAGTGAAATCAGAGCTATGAAAACATTGGAAGATATTTATTTAGCAAAAGAATTTAAAATAACAGGAATAATTGGGTAGTTAGATATTCCTAATACCGCATTCTCAAAGTGATGAGATTTGTAATACCACACAAAAGTGGTATGAATACTCCAGGAAATGTGGTGGGGGCAACATCACACAAATATTCATCACTACTTATTACCATATAATTTTTAATCAATTGGCGTAGCATGTAAAATGCATGCTCCTTTTCCTGATGCCTCGATATTCAGCATCAGTAAGAACTGACACCAATTAGCCATTGTTGATTTTAGTTCGACAAAACCACAAAATGAAGCTTTTAATATTGGAAAATCAATGACATCTAAATAAAACCTGCACATTTCGCCAGCGATGTTGTTGTTGTTGTAGTAGTAGTGGTAGTAGTAGTAGTAGTAGTAGTAGTAGTAGTAGTAGTAGTAGTAGTAGTAGTAGTAGTAGAAGTAGTATAGTAGTAGTAGTAGTAGTAGTATGAACTACGTGGATTGTAAGAAAAGTGATGCAAAAATGGGCCTAGCTGTTTTAACTGACATAGGTCATTCATATTACATGTTGGTTGAATAACTCATCATAGTCTCCAATGGTCTCTCTAAGCGTTTGGTGACTCAGTATTCTTCTCGTTGTTCAGAGTACAGCAGCCTTCCAAAAAACCTCAAGGTGAATAGCACCCTTGTGATCCTAAAAACAGGCACCATTACTTCTTGTGTTGATCGCTGGATCTTGAACTTCTTAGGCCTTGGAGAAGTATGACGTTATTCTTTGGACAGGGTTAAGTCTCCAGATCACCATGATGTATTCATGTTTTATTCCGTCACCAGATCGGAAAAATAGGCAATTTCATTGACTTCAAATGCTTCCAGCAGATCAGAGCAGACTTCTACCTTACTCCTCTTTAAATAAGATGTGAGCTGTTGAAGCGATACCTTTGCATACGTTTTCCGATATCTAAAGTATTTCACCAGCTTCTGCAATGAATTATGACAACAATCTATTTGTGCAGTACACTCATGGAATGTGCCTCGTCTGTCCACTCGAAGCATTTCGTCCACTCGCTAACAATTCGTTTCAGAGATCGACTCGAATACCCTGCCAAATGATGGTCTCCTACTGCGTGTTTTTTCTTCAGTGTCCGTTTCTTCATTTTTATGTGAACATTCCTTTGTCAATGGTGTCATCGCCATGAACACACCGTAGCCTTTTGTGCCTCCTGGGCAGCCAGTAACCTCCTTTATCAAGAACTCAATGAAGGCACATTGCTTCTGCTTGAAACCCATTATTTGCTTCAATCGAGAAGAGTTACTACTGTATCGAAGAAGAGTTACTCATGCAATAAGTACATGAGGGAACAATGTCAGTTAATAAAAAGCCAGTACTCACATTTACATTACATTCGGTATAACCCACGTTTAAAATATTGACTAATTTCATCGAGTATTTAATATAAGATGAAATTGGTAATTGACATTATTCCACTGCATCTGTTGAAAGTGAGTTGTTGGCTTCATTAAATATGGGAATACTTTTCATTGTTCTCGTTAAAACAAGAACAGGAAAAAAAAAAAGAAACAATATAAAGTTTATAAGAACTTCCTAACAAGAAACTTCCAATATATGCAATAGTATCTGAGACCAAATTTCTTTCTACGTCTTGCTTTCACATCACTAAATAACACTGGTAACGTGATTTGCTCTGTTTAATCGACACAAGTATATTGCTAGTACTCAAACGGTTGATTACGCTTGCTTTGTTTAGCAAGTCGAACTTGATTGATTTGAACACTTAGACTTAACTTAGTAAACTTCAAAATATTGTATTGCATTTACTCCGGTATCCCACTAACCCAGCTCTCTCCGGCTCGCTATCTTCTTTTACCATTACCAAATATTTACATAAATGTTCTTAAATATCGCACATGTAGTATTGATACAGGTTAAAGTATTAGTGATTTCAACAATATATCAATTTTCTGTCAATATTTTCCGGCCGTTGAGCCTAGAAATATGAATCTAGCCATGAAATTTTAACATTTCTTTGTACTGTTTGCGATGGCAATACTGAACATCAAGGACACATACCAAACAACGGACTGGTTTTGAACAAAACAGTTATAAACAATAGCTTTACAATAACGGCAGCCACAGCTGAAATTTCTCAGCTTTTCCTTATCTAACAATAAGGAAGACGGATCATTTGAGCAGCATTATAAGATTCATACAATATTTCTTTTATTTCCAATGCCTATTGTTCTGTAACTGTGATTAGACAGAAAAAAGTGTTAATGGTGAGTATAAAAATATCAAAACACAATACGTGCGTATTATATAGCTATTATACTTTTTACTATATAAAGCGATGTTTCCTCATGCTCTTTTTATATTATGATCTGTTTTCAGTCCTGTAAAATGTTGATACGTTCGTCTTTAGAAACGGCATAAGCCAACAATAGCAATAACAAAACGAAAAAGACAATTTGAACAAAACTGATAATCAAAGCAAGAACAGAACAAAAAAAAAAAAACATATATGCAGCCATGAACGGCAGATTACTGGGAATTAAGCTGTTGATTCAACAGAGAGGGGTGTGGAATTTGAATACTCCGTCTGTTTCTAAACATAACAGTTTTATATATTTGGAATACTTCATTAATTCTATATCTATTATTTATTGTAACTTCTGGTAACACAAAACTTATAACGATATATGTGAGTATGTATGTGTGTGTATACATATATATGTGTGTATATGAACATACTTATGTATATCTATATATACATACACACACATATATATGTATGTGTGTGTGTATTTACAAATATTCAGCACACACATATAATAGTATAATATACACACATATGTATAAATACATAAACGTGGATATGTGTGTGTGTGTGTGTGTGTGTGTGTTTGCGTGTATGTATGTGGGCATGTGTGTGTTCGTGTCTGCGTGTGTGTATATTGTACTTTAAAAAAAACACACACACTTGTTCACATTTTTTATTGTAAATCAATTGATTAGTTAAGTAATTGCTTATTGATTAATTTGTCAGGGCGTCTCACTATATTACTGTAGTCCTATAAACGTTCACCGTTTTCTGCAATTGCTTTTCTTCCTTGTGTAGGTGAGGTGCATTTTAAGTAATTGTGTTTGTATGTGAAATTAGGACGCTGGTACATGTGCATATATATGGTAGTGGGCGTCACTGTGAGGGTGATTGTTCGAATTACATGTGCTTATAGACTTGCTGTTTTCGTTTTTATAGATACACCATACACACACATACACATACAGACAAACATTTGTAAACATATTTATAACTAGAATGTGAGTGTCAGTCAATGGAACTTCATTGTTTTATATTTGTTCTTCTGTTTATTTCAATGTGTTATTGTCTACTTGCTTCAGTTACTGGATTGCAGCCATGCAGGGGCACTGCTTTGAAGTGTTTTAAGAAATAGACCCCAGTACTATTTTGTTTTATGTTTAGTATTATTTCTACCGAACACTTTTGATGAAGCGCTATGTTTCAGAGATGTAAACTGACCAACGCCGGTTGTCAATCTGTAGTGTGCGAAAAACACGAAAACAAAGACACACACATAGATATATATACGTATAATATGTGTGCGTATGAATGCACGTATAAGTGTGTGTGTGTATACATATGATTTGATTTGATTTGATTTGATCTAGTCTCAGCGCATTAGCTGTGACCATGCTGGAGCATCACCATTTGGTGTTGCTACATAATTTTACTTCACTAATTCTTTTTAGAAATTGACATGAGGGAGCTTGATACCGCTACCCTCGTCTGCACTTCCTGCTGTGAAGTTGGTTCATCTGGGACACTTGAGCGTAAGAGGTTCAGTTTCGTTTTGAAAACACCTACATCCATCCCATGTAAGTCTCTCAGGTCCTTCAGGAGGATAATGAAGAGCTGTGATCCCCTAAAGCCCAGGCTGTTGTAATATCGTGTCCTATATCTTGATGGCAAATTTGGAGCCCCAGGCACTATGCAGTGGCGCCCTGTTCTAGCATTAGTGTAACTCACGATGCCAAAATTTGGGACAAGTCCCTCTAGGATCTTCCAGATATATATTATGGCATATCTTTCTTGCATACGCTCTAAGGAATAGAGTCTTAATCTCTTGAGTTTTTCCCAGTAGCTTAAATGCTGCATATAGTCTATCTTCGTGTAGCTTCATTGGATTATCTCAAGTTCTGCAATCAATTTTACACTGATTGGTGACCAAAACTGGGAGTAATAGTCAAAGAAGCTTGTTCTGAAAGTTCTAAGAACCTATCCCTTCAGATGCCTGCATTTCTAGAAATAAGAGTTAAAGTCCTCTAATGGTGTATTTAAAGTACATGATTATATACATACATA
>NC_068983.1:62588320-62590185 GCF_001194135.2 Octopus bimaculoides | reverse complement strand
ATATATTGACAAGGATCGTAATCGTCCGAACACAGTGTTCGGAAATACCTTATCTGACCGGTCAGTTTCGGCAATTTTCGTTGCCTCATCAGTCAGGACTGGCTCGACTTCGACAGATTCCGGACTTAATTCTCTGTCAGTATATATGTTTCCATCATAGAATTCTATGGATAATTCTGCGAATCACTAGTGTGTATACAGAAAATTATTATAGACAGCAGTTTACAATGTTTCACCAGAAAGGAAAATTATTATTGTCACTAAATGTGACTAAGGTGTTAGAAACACCTACATTACTAGAAGTAAGAGCTAAAATACTCTAATAATGTAGTCAAAGCACATTTATACTGACAGGGACTGTAATTGTCCGAAAACACCCGTGTTTTCGGACGATTACAGTCCCTGTCAGTATATATGCATACAATTATGTGCATTGACTACAGCATTAGAGCACCTTAGCTCTTATATGTGGGTTGGGGTGCGTGTGTGGGGGTGCATGTATGTGTATGTGTGTGTGTGTGTATGTGTGAGTGTGTGTGTGTGTGAGTGAGCACACGCGTGCATATGTGAGTGTATATATATATCATGTAAATCCTTAGTTCAGATAAAGTGATTTGTTATATATGGCGCCACCTAATTTATTAATGTTATTTGCTTCTTCTTCTTCTTCTTCTTCTTCTTCTTCTTCTTCTTCTTCTTCTTCTTCTTCTTCTTCTTCTTCTTCTTCTTCTTCTTCCTCCTGCTTCTCCTCCTTCTCCTGTCTCCCCCACCACACCACGTGATTTCTACGTTAGTTACCACACTTTCATTTACTTTTTGCTTCACCCTAAAACAAGTCAAAACAACAATGTATGGAAGACACAAAACTTATAGCACATCATTGATACATGTCTGAGAAAGTGCCAATCTAATGTCTCATAAACTTTCACATCGAATTTTTGTGTAAACTGGCGTTGCACGTGGAGTTGCTGCAGAAATAACTGCAACGAATTATTACCGATGTGTTGAAGTATTTCTTTGTCTTTATTATTTGGATTATAACTTACTATTCGCCAAATCCATATTACGGTGTGCCCGTCGTGAAACCAGGATTTTCTACACTTGAAGACTTCCGGCATTAGTGTGCAACCCGACAGTGTTGATAGCCAAGAGTTCGGGATCACTGCATTTCTGGAAATGTTGTATATTCTACTACTGTCTAAAATGATGATGATGATGGCCGTCAACTCGTGACCGAGGAAGACCATTGCCGACCTTCAGGAACATTGTGTGCTCTAGGACTAACTTATATTTTGCATTTGCGGCTCCGTTGGTGGCTAATGAGCCCGGCCCTTGACAAGCATACACGACTGCAAACATTGCAGACCAAGATTTCCCCATTCACTATGCAAGCCGTGCGCTTTCGCGCAGCTCGATTCAGTTCTTCATGCTGGATACGTGCTCTCTCAAAAGTGTTGATCCCCTCCTTAACCTGCTTCTTCCATCCGTGGCGATGACAGGCATTGTTCTCCCAGTTAGTGTCCTGCATATCACAGGCGTTTAATGAGGACTTGACACAGTGCTTAAATCGCAGCCTTGGTTTCTGCCGGAGCCTCCTTCCATTCACAAGTTCTCCATATAGCATCTGCTTAGGAATCCTGCTATCCTTATGGACTGTCTAAAATACATACATACATACATACATACATGTTGAAATTCCAATGAAGGAGCGTTGAACCTAGGTTAGAAACCAGTTCTTTCTCTATTGGCAAGAAATCCTAAAGTAAAACTGAACAATGGCATACACACGTGTGTGTGTGTGTGTGTGTGTGTGTGTGTGTGTGTAATTATATATACATATTCTTTTATTCCTTTACTTGTTTCAC
>NC_068983.1:62582764-62585264 GCF_001194135.2 Octopus bimaculoides | reverse complement strand
GACGGTCCCTATCTGGAAGTCTTGGTTTTCTTCCGGAGCTTTGTTTCGACAATGAGGTTTTTCCCTCTTTCTCAATGGCTGTCATTACTTTCGAGACAGTACGACTTGATACACCAAACATTACGGCTGTTTTCGTTTCGCTAGCGCCTGCCATACGAATACCAACAATTTGACCTCTTTGAAAGTCCGAAATTTAAACTAATTAAAATTTCTCCAACCAATGGCGCTGTTCAAAACATGAAGTCTATTCTAATCTTTCTTATTTTGTTTTTGTTCTACTTTTATTTATTTATTTTCTACTTTTTGTTCTACTTTTATTTATTTATTTTTATTTCTATCTTATTTATTCTTACTTTTATTGTTTTTACATTTTACATTGTTTTATTCCACCTTATTACTTATTTGACTTTATTTCTCATTATATCCAAATTAATCCGTTATCCCTCACGCACACACATAAATCAAAATAAAATAACTCCATATACTTAGTCTGCCAGTATGAACCTAGAGGTCAACAGGTAACCTTTTACCGTATATCTTTTACCCTGATGATATTGTTTATACCTAGTAAATGCAAATTTAAACCATAAATTTATAATTTATTTAATAAGCACAATTGAAACAGCTGTAGGAAGTATGGAGTACCATTCTATCAATAAATAATTATTAACTTTTAACTTTCTATTTTGTTCTCTGCTATTAAGCGAATACGGAATATGCGCATAATATATACCTATTGATTTAGGGAAATTTATTTCCCAAAAATATATTTGGTATAGAACTAGAGTTTTCTCGGATCTAATCATCCCTTTATGAGGTTAATATAGCCTCTATTTAACTTATATATATATATATATATATATATATGAGAGAGAGAGAGAGAGAGAGGATGTCCACAAAGCCTGGGTGCATGGAGATTAACACATACTTCAAGAAATTATTATTTCTTATATTTAATTGTTTATGTTATGATTTTATTTACTCAATGTACCCAGATCTTGTGGACACTCTGTATATATACACACACACACACACACACACACAAATACACATACACACAGTCATGCATATAGAAAAAGAGAGGAAGAAAAGAGAATGGAGTGAGGGAGATGCATAGATACATCCATATATACCAACATACATACATACATGTTGAGAACAAATTTGCCTTTCACAATCTATTTTAATTATGTATGATATGTAGGTGATTATCTTAATCTAATGTTGCTACTATTACATATATCATATTTTTATTCTGCCGGGCAGGTATTCGCAACCCCAGTCACTTTTTATTCATTATTTTTGTATGTATCGATGTCGGCAAATTTTGCCAAAGCGTTCGGTTGCCTGTGAGTACACACTATTGACAGTACTCAACGAGGAAGTAATATATCTGATGTTCTCACAAACCACTTCAGGTTCCATTTTTGTCTCTCTCCGATGTAAGCTGTGCTTTTAAATAAAATATTTCCATACCACAAGTGAACATACAACGTTATCCAAATTGCTCTAATGTATTTAAGCTATTAGGTATAGCTTATTGCTTCGGGTAATATCTTTAATAAAGATTTATTTACATATTTTTCAATCCGTTTACATCAACATTCTAAAGGTATACATACACACCACATACACATTGCTGCATATATATGTATAGACACAGAAACCCACACACATCCTTTTGGTTCGTCTACGGACAGCGTTTTGAATATGCATATAAAAGCTGCTATTGTATTAAGCCTGCTGCAGCTTAATGATACCAACTGTCAATAACATTCTGTGGGGAATGCACAGAACTGTGCCGATATAATGTAGGATAAATACAGTGATAACAATAAGGCCAGCAGCTTCCGTGTACAGAGTAAGTGGATTACATCGATCCCAGTGTTTCACTTGTACTTAATTTATTGACTCCGAAAAGATGAAAGCAAAGTCGACTTCGGTGGAATTTGAACTCAGAACGCGAAGACACGAAATGGCTTAACGTATTTTGCCGCACGTGCTAACGATTCTCCGAGCTTGCCGCCTCAGTAATAATAATAATGAAATGAGATCACCATGTCGCACACATGTGGTCGTGGTGCATGTGCCTGACATACCGTTATCAGACGGGTAATCATGATGGGTATACTGGGCTTCGTATATTTGCACCCCAAGGTCATTTTGATGGCATGTACTGGTCTCTCAAAAACAACAACAACAACAACAATAATAATAATAATAATAATAATAATAATAATAATAATAATAATAATGATAATACTCTTTCTCTTTCTCTTTTACTATTTTACTTGTTTCAGTCATTTGACTGCGGCCATGCTGGAGCACCGCCTTTAGTCGACCCTAGGACTTATTCTTTGGAAGCCTAGTACTTATTCTATCGGTCTCTTTTGCCGAACCGCTAAGTTACGGGGACGTAAACACACCACCATCGGTTGTCAAGCGATGGTGGGGTGACAAACACAGACACACAAGCACACATACATATATATATATATAC
>NC_068983.1:62576837-62582228 GCF_001194135.2 Octopus bimaculoides | reverse complement strand
TTTGAGCGGGATGGGCGACCCGACCTGAAGAAAATTCTAACTGGGTCCCACCTGCGAGGTCATGCGTTGTTTATCTTGATATGAGATCACCATGTCGCGTACATATGGTTGTGATGTATGTGCCTGATGTACCTTTATCAGACGGGTAGTTATGATGGGTATATTGGGCTTTGTATATTTTACCCCAGTGTCACTTTGATGGCATGCACTGCTCTTTCACTCAATAATACAATTTAACGTCCAGTCTCCTATAAAAACTGTTGGCCGCGCACTTTTACCAGCCAGATGATCCAAGAAGACAGTTAAAACAGATGGCACAGATATATGATACGAACCTCTATCGCCATGAATATAGCACGATTATTTCCAGCTATGTGGGACAAGCCGCATGTTGCCGTATCAATAGCTTGCCATAAACACCAAGCAATCTCTTTCTCATTATATAATTATTGCTGTTGTTATTTCTAAAAGCCAACACAGTTTGTCTCTATGTGCGAGAATAAAAGCATCTGTTAAATGTTAGCAAGTGTTGTTCAGCGACTGCAACACGCAGCCAAAGAAACATTTTCATTTATCAACTCAACTAATCAATACAACAGACCAGACCGCGAACCTTTAGACCGCGACACTGGAAAGCAGTTAAGCAATGAAAATTTGTGAAAGTATTACAAAAGCCAATAAGTAATATACTAAAGTATTTCTTGTAAATCTTAGATGTTATACGACATACACATTTTCAGGACCGTACAAAAACATGGGCAGCCCACTGGAAATGCAAGTAGCTACGACAGTCACTTATACCTTATAAAGTTGATTCAAGCGGTTTAGATTCTAAATATAGGGAGAATAAAATTGATAGTGCAAGATTAATCCAACAATCTGCTCTTATTGCCAATCTTCACATTTTCTGGAGCCGTAAAAAATTTCCTAACATTGCGTAAACAGTATCCAAATGAAATATCATTAGCTTGTGTTGCAGTGAAAAGTAAATACAGGATTGATATTTTTTGGTTAGAATTTCAGATCAAACGCCCATTCACACTTGCTAATAAATTTTAAAATTTCAAGTTTTTGAAAAGCTTAGGAAGTTGGTTACAAGATCTAAACTGAAAAATTAAGACTCCAGACAGCTCTCAATCTCTATTTGTATATGAAGAGAAAATAGAGGTTGAAAAATTCACAGGCAGACATTGTACACGCCTTTTATAATGAAAGTTCACGTCATTTAGAATTGAATGCAGTCATGTATCACTAAATATTTACTCGTTGGCTTTACATGAGACTACTTTTCTGGCAGGAGTAAAAGTCATATAATCAATTTAAACTGACTTAATTTAAAAACCTATTTAAATACTGACTTTCGTATTCTGTTTATACTGGCCCAGGAAGGATGAAGATCACGAAGAACCCCATCAGAATTTTAGAGTGAAGCTATTAATGATTCAATCATTTATACGGTTATCTCCACTAAACAACTCTAATATTTCAACATTTTTTACTTTTGGACAGCTTCAAAAGAGACTTTGAAATATCTTAACATTTGAAGTTCATACACTGGTTTTAATTAAATGTAACATATTAATTACATACTTATTCATGTACATCTTCTATAAATAATGTTGTAGATCACTTTTAGAGAACATTTTCAAATATTCTCAGTTTAATTCTTGTTTCTTTTCCTTTTCCCAAATCTTCTAATCTCAAAATACAATTTGCTACAAATTCAGTCATACCATGACATATTCTTATGGTTGTTCTGTGTTAAATGCCAATCGTAAGTATTATTTGTTTTTTCCCCGATAACATATTTGGATTTATGTAAAATTTATGTGTATACAGACGTGTAATATTTTGTCTCGGAGAAGCTCATCAAGGCGATCTTGTGCTAAAAAGTACTGGACTTTTCTCAGAGCATCAGTAGATTGACAGACACAATGTTTCTGCCGAAACAATGTTTCGACTTGATTTCGTCTCTTCAGTGACGAATTCCCTGTGCGTTCGAAACTAAGACGGAAAATTCTTGTTCAGATATGGAACCCGTAAGATTAAATTGTTCGTATACTGCTGCTATTAGTAGTGACTCCGTGTTGAATAGATATTTCATTGAACGAATTCAGCATATCCAGATTCAAAATATTCAGATAAAAAGAAGTACAGTATGTGAGGTAGCTTTTATTAACGGTGTTCATAGCAAATATATTTTACTAAAACCAAGTATTTCAAGAGGTAAAATGTCATGGAGTGTTACAATTTGCTTAAAATCTCCCTTATGCATATAACTTGTGACAGCTTAAGGTTTCTATACAGAGAACGAAATGAATATTGACGTATTATTACCGTAAAAATCAACACAAGCTCCAACACACCTAATGCATAATCTACGATACCTGTCCAAAAACAAGCACAGAACTTGTTTATATATAGCAGGAATTCAGTCGTCTTAAACGTTTTTAAGTGAGATTGTAACGACGTATCAACCAATAAGTAATTTCCTGGGAAAAGGCACGATTCAACACATAAGAGGAAACTATGCCATCGTATTTTTCCGTGATTCATAAGATAAAGAAGTCATCTTTGGTGCTCTAACAGCCCAAAGAATAACGTAAAATTACATATTTATTTCTTCTTTCAGTATTACTCTCCTGAACTCACATAATATTTTTTCTGAGCTAACAGTTGGGTGAATCATGAGAAATTAATGAATAAAAGATTTCCTGTCTCTCGTCAAACCATATTATCTTGCTTGTATCAGAAAACATCAATCTTTATATGTTCCATTATCCATTATCAATGGACTATACACTATCCAGAGTTTATCCATTATCAACATGAATACACTTTAGTTGGAATGCATTTATATTTCGATGCATATAGTTCACTATCGTGTTGTTGCTAAATAGTAAAAGAAAACGGCTGACAATTGTTACAGATTTTATATTTGACTGGGGATATATCGTAACACATCTAATCATCTTATGAAAAGCAAGTTAGTTACAACATTCCTCTCCTTTTCTTCCTCTCTTGTAAACAAGTGAGCTCTTATCGTAACTATATTGTATTTTTCACTCAGCTTGCTTAGAGGGACATTCCCTTCAACAGCTAACGACTGGAGATCACCACAATTTCAAATATTCCGACAGAATCATTTTCTCTAGTAAGACCGAGTAGTTACTGGGGAATGTATAGTTCATTTGTTCTCCACTGTAAAATATATGATCTTCAACTGCTAGTCATGGAACTACATCAATTAGTTGCTGCTATCAATTAGTTGCTACATCAATTAGTCGCTGCTCTAAAGATGCAATTGTTATTTTGTTGAATTCTTTCGAAGGGTTTGCAATTTGTTTTCCGTTTTGTTAATTTTCCACATGCCCTTATCATAAGCATTCTGAAGCATTTACTGCTCCTCCTGCTGTTCGAAAAACAATGTTCTGAGATCTTTCTTAAGTTTCATGCCATCCAAGCAAGATATTGGGGCTACAAAGCCACAACATCTGGAATAAGATAAAAGTGCCTCTCACTGCTGTTTTCATGCATCTCTCGATTTCCTACTTCATATTTCAAACTGCATTATTTCATATGTCCCCTCTATACTGCCTTCTCGTGGCACTGTCATCTCAACATCAAGATATTTTTTCAAGTCACATCATACATTAATACGAGGGAGTTGTTCTTTTATTTTAATGCGGCTAGGATTCCCGAACCCTTCTTCAAATTCCCTTGCAACTTCGAGTCAGCCGGTTCAGAGGTCTAGGTCTTGGTTTTCATTACGTTTGTTTCGTTCTCCTTTTACACCGCCAGGCATACACTGCAAGAAATGGTTTACATGTTATCATAATCTATCCCAACAATTCATAAACTCCATACTGGTAACCATAATGTCAACACAATTCCTCCATCTGTTGTGGTTGAAAGCTCACCGTATACCGCCCTGAAAAGGAAGTGTAAGCTGCTTGGCTCATTTTCTACAACATTCTCCTGGATAACTTCCTTTGCTGAACTTTCTTATCACCCTACTTCTTTTACCGCATGTTGTTCCTTCCCTTCACCCTGTATTTATTCTTCAGTCAGGATATCATCTTTTCGTTTATCCGTCCCATGTTGGTTCATATGCTTTGCACAACATCTATCATATCTTCCATTTCTAGTTTGGTCTTCCCATCTCAACCGTTTCTCTTACGCTCCATTTTGCATGTCAATTCTATTACCACCAGTCTGTAGACTGCACAAATAATGGGGTTAAAATTATTTATATATAAGAAGACATATATCATATTCAAGGTTCTTCAATTATAGCACACGAGATAAAAATCACTGATTGAACATAACTATTCAATCTACATAACGTGTCTATCTATGACAATTATTCTCCAAAGGCACATGAAAACTGCTGTCTTGTAAAGGGAGGAGAAAGGAGTAGTTAATGCAGGAAATGTAATGGCTATTATCAAACATGTAAGGCATACAATGGCTGTTATAAGAATTTTTTAATCAGGTTGCAAAATGAAGTAAAATATAAGATTGATTATTTGTTATCAGGGATCTGCATGCATGGAAGGAAAACTATATAAGATTATGGATTTATGGATTATAATATGCGAGGGTACCCAAAAGAAACCAGAATTTTGCGATATTATATTATCCACTTAGTTTTACATGCTTACATTTTGATCACCTTCGAAGTACTCTCCATTTGAAATAATGCATCGGTCCAGGCGCATTTTCCACAATTCAAAGCAGTGCTGGAAGTCTTGAGGAGTGATGCCTTTTAACACCTCTGTCGTCCAGTGCGATAGTGATTCTCTGCTCGAGTTCCTCTAGGTTTTCAGGAAGAAGCTGGATATAGACCAGGCCCTTCACATAGCCCCATGTTTGCGTTTTCGCTTGTCATCTACCGTTATGGCCTGAACAATTTGCAGCTTGTAGCGTTTCATTCGCAAGCGTTACCTCAGGACGCGCCAAACTGTCGTTGGAGGAATCTGGGTTTCCAAACCTGTCCTTCTTATGGACTTCTTGGGGCTTCGCAACAGTTTGGCAAACCCGCTCGACCATCTCTTCAGATGTTAGTCCAAAACATTTTGTTCTGCACAGACAGCCTTCCTCTTTGAATTTTTTGTACCATGTCCAAATTTGTAATACCGTTGGTGACTTTTTAGAGAACTCTCTCACAAATGCACGATGCACAGTCTTGTTCGACTGTGTTCGAGCATACTCTAACACACAAAACGCCTTTTCTCTTGCGGTGACAACCATTTCTATACCTGAAAAGATAAACATATCAAATATTAAACATAAAACTTTGACCTATTTCTACACATGGTGTTAAAATTTGAAGTCATTTGAACAAGAACTGGCGAAGTTATTAGATTGCGAAATTATAGTGATTTCTTT
>NC_068983.1:62570613-62576827 GCF_001194135.2 Octopus bimaculoides | reverse complement strand
TATATATATATATATATATAGTGGGAGAAACAGAAAGAGAAGTAGAGTGAGAGAAAAATGGAAAAATAGAAATGAAATGTGACCAAGTGAGAATTGAAATCAAATGTATTCAACTGAGCGTATATCCGTATAACGGTAATCCTACCGCTTTTTCACGATGACATTCTGATATTGACAGCAAATAATTCGATATTTACACAAGTTATGGACATTCGTCAGTATTTCTTGCTTCAATTTTCAAATGTTACAATAGTGTTTGATCCGATAAAAAAACCAAAAAAACACATCCTGGTTAACTCAATAAGATTGAGAGCTTCGCAAAAAAAGTTTTCTGAAACCAAAATAAAAAATGGAATGAACCAATAGACAATTGAAAAATTAATAACAAAAATATATTTTTAAAATTATCATTGACACTGAAGAAATATTTATTTCTGTTAGCAAATCGTTTGTCTGTTTGTCGTTTAACAAGAGGGTTAAATAATTGATTTTCGGGTTTTAGCTATCGATCAAATGCTAATAGTTGAGGATAACAGAGAAAATTCCAATTTATCTAAAGTCAACATTGTTCTCTAATCTGAACATTATTTATAAGAGCCCGTGGGATGATCACATTGTTAATGATCATCAATTGATAGGGTATTGTGATACTTAATCCGTTCTGTGTCCAACTACGGCCTCTTCAAACATTTCCCACGTATTTCTGATAAATTCCTCATATATTTCCATATCATCAAGTATGCAGTAGAAATTAAATCTTGTGTAGAATAGATTTCATTGCATGTGCCGTCATGTTTACGTCATAGGTGGAATGCCCCAAATTGTTGATATGTATTTTAATATTTTTTGTTTTATTTTTTAACACCCTGTCACTCTAATTCGAATGCACCATTGATCATTAAAGTTACTGTGTAATTGCAATTTGTTTGTCCAATGTGTCCTTCATATGCCAGGTTGTGGTTTCTGAGTAGTTCAGTTCTATTTCTTGTAGTCGCACAACCATGTAAAACTATGTCGTATTTTATTTGTCACCTAGATGTCTATTATCATCAATAATATAAATATTATTATTTTCTACTCTAGGCACAAGGCCCGAAATTTGAGGGGAAGGGGGGCAATCGATTAGATCGACGCCAGTACGCAACTCGTACTTAATTTATCGACCCCGAAAGGATGAAAGGTAAAGTCGACCTCGGCTGAATTTGAACTCAGAATGTAAAGACAGACGAAATACCGCTAAGCATTTCGCCCGGCGTGCTAACGCTTCTGCCAGTAAATACATTTAATGACATGGTTATTGCAAAGGGTAATTTTCTGATAGATAAAGAATAGGACTATTTACTTATTGTTTACAGGTTGAATCCCGTCACTGGTCTTTCACTGTGTTTTTGAACATTCTGCTATAGCTTTTGTTAAGCTATATTTAAAATAACAACAGACAGTGAGTGATTTGTTGAACTGTTGTTCATTTTGTATGTCAAACATATACACTCGTGAGAAAGAGCGATCCACTCCTAAAGCCCAGGTCTTAATATTCGCTTCACTGGAAGTGCCTTTTCTGCCGAATAATTCAGTAACTAGTCTGCAGTAAAAGCCTTCATTCACAGTTCGTCCTTTATGAACTCACAAACAATGCCCTACACCACTTTATTATTCATTTCTTTGTCCAAACACTAAGTCTTCATTGTTTAAATCGGTGCCGCAAGTGGTAACTGCTGAATACCAGCCAATTTCTACTTTAATTACATTTTGTCCAGAATATTGACGTTGATGAATAAATTACTCAACTCTCCTGCTGTGTGCTGTAGAACCAAAAATTATCACTATGTCGAATCATAGCTGATTTGTGATGCTGACGTAGAGACAAATGCGTTCATTTACACAATAAATATATTAATAAATGCTATTCTCTAATCAATTGCGAATGGTGACCGAGTATTTAAGTTTGAAATACATAAGGAATTAAAATTAAAATTTAAACATTGAAATATGTTTTATATTCAGACATTCGTAACATTCGTAAAAATAAACTTGTTAGTTTGAACAGAGTTAACGCATTTTACCTTCGTTCCAGGTTATTAAAATATCATAAATCAGTGTCTAAACATTCATTTTACATTTCAAAATTTTTCAAAAGATGTTATAGAAATTGTGAATCTAAAATTAACATTCTAATATTTGAAATTATCATTAATTATCCGAAGATATTTTAATGTTGCAGTTAAATATTGGTGTAATTCTCTGATGCAACAGTTTCTTGTATAAAACAGAGCCGTTAAAAATATTTCATTTTACATAAATTTATCATCTGCAATAATTTCGTTTTATTACTGTTTATTTCTTTATACTGCGAAGTACCAACTGTTTTTATCATTACATATCTGTGTACATGTATATGACTGCGTATGTATGTGCATGTGTGTGTTTGTGAATACCCTACTAAAATGTTATTGCTTTTATGATCAAACCTAGTAGAATAGTAGATAATATGTCAAGAGGGTGGTGGTCGGTATATCGACAAAAGCAAAACATTACGACTGTAGCTACAAACAGTCTCTTCTGGCTCAGTAGAGCGTAATATACAGAAGATTATCCGATGTTTCTCTGTTCTTCAAACATTTATCCTTAGACCTATAATCTCAGTTCCATAATAAAGTAAGACAGATGTTATCTCATGTGCATCAATTATGCATACTTAATCGATCCCATATGTGATCAATTAAAATGGAGAGAGAAAGAGGGGGAGGAAGAATGAGGGAGAGAGAGAGACAAAGAGAGAGAGAGAGTGGGAGAGAGATTCAACACTATCCTGTTCTTGTCAAAGTTATGTTACCACTGCTTATGTTGTTGAAAACTTTAAGGGTGTGAGAAGTAAATTTGGATCGGCTCATCCCTACACATATTTGACCATTCCACCAGCCTCATGGATAGGTAGGTGTTCTTCATAGAACGCTTAAGATTTGTACTTACCTACTTCGTGATAGAACTGTTATTAATTACGCGGTGTACCCAAACACACCGGGCAACTGAAAACAAGTGGTTCTTCATAGAGCCTCCCACACCCATATTTTAAGTAACCAATTACTATATAAAAAGATGGTTGGGTATGTTGAAGTAAACCTATTTAGTAAATATAGTACATTGTGTAGCACGATTTTTGTCCTTGGGTAGCAACTTTTGTTTCCTATATGCTTACCCCTAGAAAGTGTGAAAAATGGATAATATTTCTTTGAGCTTTTGTCTTTATTACATTTATTCAAATCCCCCCAAGCACTTGGTTGTGATGCTCCTCCACTATTCCTGCTCATGATCAGAGATTCACATATTGTCAGCCATTGAGGAACATGCTGAAGTGGTAAGGGTCAAGCAAATGACAAGCAAATATGCGGTATTGAGCAGAATATTTGCTATAACAATATTTATTGCTTCAGTAGCTCAGCGCTGAATGTAATGGAAATGTAATGGAAAATAGGTCAGTTTCAAAGCACTGATATCCAGCTCGCAAAAGCAAAGTTTGTAGGGAATAGTAGTCATTTCCTTTGATTTCTAGATAGAAGCAAATAAAACAATAGCACCTATTTTTCCAAAGACTAAAAAAAAAACAATATTTTGTTACATAGTGTTATTCAATTCAAGATAGAATTGGGATTTGATCCTTAATGTCTCAATGCATATACAATGATTAAAGTAGCCCGTTGGTAGAATTAAGCTAACTTTGCCTTTCACCCTTTCGGGGTCGATGAAATAAGTACCAGTTGAACACTGGGGTCGATATAATAGATTTAACCTATTGCTAAACTTGCAGGCCTTGTGTCAAAATTTGAAAGCAATAGATAGATAGATAGACAGATAGATAGATAGATAGATAGATAGATAGATAGATAGATAGATAGATAGATAGATATGTGTGTGTGTGTGTATTATATACATGTATGAATTTTTAAAATACATACTGAGGACGACGTTATGAGCACACAGTAATAGTCACCTGTGCACAAAGCTAAGAGGATTTCGTCAACATTCTTAGTCTGTTCCAGTCACCTTGACTTTATTCTCATAGGAGTTGACAAACAGGAGTTGACAAAAAGGAGTTGACAAACAGTTTTTTTATTGAAAAAACAAACGTTACAAAGAATTTTTACTTGGAATAATTTTGTGCTGAACCTACTCAATAATTCTACTCCTAGGTGGCTAAACTGAGCTCGTGCTCAGTACTACTTGCCCCTTAGAGACGGAAGCTATGTATCGTAGGGATGTAAAATTAATCGATAAAAAATATTGATTATTAACTCTCTCGTTATCGCAGTCGACACTGAACGTTAAATTTCCTTTGGTAAAGTCTACTTATTTCACTTAGATTGCCGACACAAACTTGAATGCACCACACATATACGCAAATGCAATGCAACGCGTCAGGTAATTTGTTGCCGTAGTGTTCAGATTTTTAGCAATTTTACTTCTGCAGTTACATTCCATTACATTTCCATTACATTCAGCGCTGAGCTACTGAAGCAATAAATATTGTTATAGCAAATATTTTTTAGGAAACAGTGTCAAAAAAAATATTTTAAAATTCACTCAGGCATCACGACAGGTGAGCTATGGAAAAGGTTATCGATTGGTTTAACTAAATAATCGACAGGTGCACATACGATCACACAAAATTCTACGTTGTAGAATCCTGCCCGTCGATTGGGACACCCCTTCCGATGAAGTTTACATAACGTTTATATAACGGTCAATCTTTCGAGCCCAAGCGGCGTCCATGTTATTTTCATGAGGAACCGTTAACTCGACTAGATTTACAACTTACTTTCCTTCACACCACATTAAAATTCCGGTTTTTTTCGTAACTGGAATGAGAAAGAGTCCCCGGCACCCTAGTAGATTTGCAGTCACCTCCCAATAGCCGTTCCACTTTTCATCTCTCACAGGAAGTTTCTTGTTCTTCTTCTTGAAACGGATCCTCTGACCTGAGCGCACGAAGGTAATGAAATCTCTAACTGATTATTGTTCTTTTACCTCTTTTTTTATATTTACATACATACATACATACATACATACATACATACATACATACATACAAAAATACTCAGCTATTGATGCTGACATTCCAATGAAAGAGCCTTAGATCTAGGTTAGAAACCGGTTTTTTCCCTATTGGCAAGAAATCTTGAAATAAACTGAATAATGACATACATACATACATACATGCATACATACATACATACATACATATATATCACGAATCTGTATTTCTACGGTTGTGTGTATACGTCGATTTTGACAGACAGCAGGAAATGAAAATAGTAAGTGAAAAAACAGGTTGAGAAAAACAACAAACGAGAGATAGATAGATAGATAGACAGACAGACAGACAGACAGACAGACAGACAGACAAGCAGGCAGGCAGGCAGACTGGCAGACTGGCAGACTGGCAGACTGATAGATAGATAGCTTGATAGATAGATAGATAGATAGATAGATAGATAGATAGATAGATAGATAGATAGATAGATAGATAGAATTTTATGACATTTTTCAATGAAATTAGATCATAGTGATATATCGCTTTTTATTTCTCGTTTTTGTCTGTTGAAAGCTTACATCTTTAGCTGTTGCTTTAAAACTTGGAAACTAGAAATACGCGTTAAGGTTACCCTCAATCATTTCGTATGATATGTGGTATGTGTTTATGTTTGAAAAACAATTTATTACATAGCGATATCTCTGTGGAAATATTAAGTAGCTGATCTCTGACAGGGAGCTATTCGCTTGTCAAACATAAGCTGCAAGTCTTTATATAATGGCTCCTAAATTATGGGATTATTATTAATTTTTGCTTATGTTCACAGGAATTAAACCGTCAGCATGTTATTCACAGCAATTTTCGGTGTGCGTTTTAGTGAAAGATATCCAAAGAATTCTCCACTGAAAACATAGAAAAAAATCATACATAACTGCTCGAACAACACCTACATTCACACCAACATCCCACAAATCATTGCAAGCTCACTTCCCGTCTGCCGTGTCACTAGAATATTTATTAGAGTAGTATATTATATACTTCTGTGGAATTTGTGTCTGTATGTCACTCGTTCTCCCTTCTGCCTTCGTTATATTCTTATATCGTCGTTTTATTTTAGGTTTTTTTTCAACCTCTGTTCATTCTCTCTGCAGGCACAACACACAAACACACACACACACACACACA
>NC_068983.1:62565445-62570100 GCF_001194135.2 Octopus bimaculoides | reverse complement strand
GAGAGAGAGAGAGAGAGAGAGAGAGAGAGAGAGAGAGAGGAGTGAGAGACAGGCTGTTTATGCGCGCTCTAACATTTTCCTCCGCAAGTAACACGACCGCCAACTGTCTAACAGGTTCGCAAAACACATCCGACACATGGAACTTGGCAACTGGGTGCATATCTCTCAGCATTTTTGTTTTCTGCTGGACACTCCACCGAAAACATATTCGCCTTCGCCCTGTATACCATTCTAGAGGAAACGGAAGAGGATCTTTCACAAAACGTACGCACCTCTTGTCTAAGTTCTCTTCCTTACCTTTTCTGACTTGTACTTCCTTCCAACTTCTGCTCCAAAATGATGCACAGATTTCATTTGCTTATCTCTCTCTCCTTCTCCACCGCAGCCCCGCTTGTACCTTCCTGCCCAACTCCCTACACTGTACTTCCTCGCTCCAACCTTATATATACACACACTCTGCCCACCACCATCCCCACCACCATCCCCACTCAAATATAACTTTTACGTACATTCACACACGCATCTCCTTTTGTCCATACACATCCTTCACTTATATACAGATATTCACATAAACACATATTTACAGAAACCTACTCTTTACACACACTTACATACACATATGCACACACACACACATCTATGTACCTGTCAGCTTGTCTCTTTGATTCACACCGGACGGACACACATACCCACATCCATTACTCTTCACATGTGCTGTCTCACACACATATAAATACACACATACATACATACATACATACACACATACTCACAAACACGCACGTACACCGATAAGCACTCTCATACATACGTTCCATTCTTTGTCCATTTGATCTCTTTATTCATACACTCATATATACATACATATATACACATAGACCGGTACGCGAACAAGCACAGACATACCCACGCACCTACTCATCACACACTGATTCGCACATGCATGCGTGCACAATAGCGCGCTCACACATGCATTCTCCTATGCTTCGGCAATCTTTGTTTTACTGGGCTTCTCAGAATCATCCATTTCCGTCTCCCACTTCCCTCTGACGTCTAACCGCTGCCGAGACTGTCATATGCAAACCTATACATCACTTCTGTTGCTTCCCTCCCTTTGTGTGCATTTTTCCATTCTTCTCTCAAAAAAGACTATTTTTGTTTCTGTCTGTCTGTCTGTCTCTCTCTGTCTCTCTCTCTCTGCCATCCGCCATTTTCTTCTCTCCTCCATGTAACAACGTCCGGATTTTCACCTTGATATTATTTCATTTTCTTGAGGCTTAACAAATTTGTTGCATTTTCCAACCAAAATCTTTTAATTTTCTCCTAATTAGGGAACTCAAAAATTTTACTCTCATTTAGAATTATATCGTAAATCTCATTGTATGCAGCCGCTTACTTGAAAAACGCCTTTTCGCCCTACTTGTTCTCCTTTATATACAGCATACAACATAAACCTCTTACATCTTGCATTTGTCATCCCAGGTGCATCATGAATACCTGTATTCCCACACAGCCGCGCATTTTTACAATGTTATAACGAAATAAGAAACAAATTTTGTATATAATTTAAAAGCTTTCGGGATTTCTGAATTATCTTACTTCTGTATAAATACGTACACCCACGCAATCACACACACATATATGCGAAGATATGTGTATACATGTACACACGCCACACACAGAGATAGGTACACGCACATATGTAGGTGTACAATTATGATTAACATTTTTGCGTGCACTCGGACAAGGAAAGTCGAACGCTGCAGAAATATCTTGAGAGAATAATTCTCCTTATACCTAATGTATGTGAAAGCACACTACTGGGCTATGAATGATGTCACAGGACCGTGAGTCGCTTGCATTTCTAGATCGTTTTACAAACACGTATGTGTGTATTTAATATGTGTCTGTAGGTATACATTTGTGATTTTTTCCTTTTCATAAATGTGTGTGTATGGTGTGTGTGTGTGTGTGTGTGTGTGTGTGTGTGTGTGTGTGTGTGTGTGTGTGTGTGGGTGTGTGTGTGTGTGTACATGTGTGAGTTAGTGTGACATGTATGACTCAATACAAGTTTTATTCATTTATGTGAGAAATTTAATCAGCAAGAGTGCACATCGAATCAACATGTTATCTGTGCTATATTACGCCGTTGTAAATTAAACAAGAGGGAAAACTGGACTTCAAACATGATACTGGAGGAAATAGGGAATATTTATTGCAAGTTAACTCGAAGAACATTTAAATGTTTGCATCACTGCCATCCCCATCCACTTACTCAATTCCTAATTCACACAGACACACACGTACAGAGAAATATGTTTTATGCATGTCTCTTTTCATAAGATTTATATATTCATATATTTCATATAGTAGCTTAGAATGAGGCTTGGGGGCTGACTTAATTACTGGAAAGCGGCCGTTTCAGTCTTGAATATCTTTCGCAGGAAGTCACTGAGATATTTCAAAAAGTGGTCGTCAGTTGCAGAGTTAACTAAGTAATAATCTCTTTAAGGTAAAGTTATCCAGCCCAGTTCCTTCGCTTTGTATAGTCATTTGCGCGATATGTAGTAAGGCGTTTAAATGGGGAATCTCCGACTGGCCAATGCTCGATATAAATGTTGCAGCTTTGGGAGCATTTTGTCAATTTTCTGACAATGTTTTTCAGAAAAGTTATCGAAAAATTTTGCTGTCAACCATTATTGTAGTAGGGTTATAATTATTCTTACCACTATATTATACTGGCATGATATGAAACCTATCACTACTAAGCACCCACCAATACACGAAATCAATTATCTTTATTACAGACACAAGAATGTCTATATACAGAACCTAGAAAAAGTTAGAAACCATCAGCATCAGTGATGTAAACGGTAGTAGCCCTTTGTGCAAGAAAGAAAAAGACAAAATTGGACAAGAAAATTTCTGATATGATAAATACAAATTCAATATTGTGATGATCATCGATGCTATGACCGGTGGTGAACGAGACCACGGATTTTCAAAAGCGTCCCATCCAGTAACTATTATTTTTAGTCATACACATTTAAGAAAACCAGTTGAAATGACGACACCTGAATGTTGGCACTCCGTCGCTTACAACGTCGAGGGTTCCAGTTGATCCGATCAACGGAACAGCCTGCTCGTGAAATTAACGTGCAAGTGGCTGAGCACTCCCCAGACACGTGTACCCTTAACGTAGTTCTCGGTGATATTCAACGTGACACAGTGTGACAAGGCTGATCCCTTGAATTACAGGTACAAGAGAAGCAAGAAATAAGAGTGGGAGAAAGTTGTGGTGAAAGAGTACAGCAGGGTTCGCCACCATCCCCTGCCGGAGCCTCGTGGAGCTTTAGGTGTTTTTCGCTCAATAAACATTCGCAACGCCCGGTCTGGGAATCGAAACCGCGATTTTATGACCGCGAGTCCGCTGCTCTAACCACTGGGCCACTGCGCCTCCACGACGACACCTGTAGAGTATGCACAACCAACCCACAGTTTAATTGTAAAACTAAAAACATTGTGTATCAAAAACATGCATAAAAAGACAGTGTCGGGACATCACTACAGCCTATAACGAATAAACGATTTGCAGTCTACACGAAAGATACAGTTATTATATTTATTACAATCGTTTTCCAAAAAGAATCAAACAATCGCATTACAGATACAAAATAGTTTGATAAAACTGTCGAATAAATATTCTTTTTAGACATTCTCAGAGCCAGTATTAAAACTGATTACAGTGGCTCTACAAATACAGGGATAAGAATCTCACACTCAATATAAAGAAGAATGCTGTCTAGTAACAGCTCTTCAGCATTGTAATAGAAAAGCCAAAATACATGAGACTCAAAGCAACTACGGTCAATCACTACGCACAAGCGTGTTCTAATGTTGGCAACAACAAAAAGAAACAAAATAAGCAAATAAACAATTAAATGTCAATAAAATGATATGTCTTCAATTACATATTTGCTGTAGAGAAGCAGCACAACTGACATAACCAAAATATATGTTCGTTGAAAAGGTTATAAGTGTATGGTGATGAAAATTATTTTTGAGAAAATAGAAAAACAACTCATGGGGAGGACAGAGCATCATGGTATGGGGCGGGATTGCACTCAACCAGAAACTTGGACCGATGGTCTTCTAAAACATCGGCCAAGGTTGGACAATGGAATAACAGCTCCTCGCTACATCGAGGCTTCACATTGTATTATACTTTACCCGTCATCGGAATCACGTGTTCCAACACGACCACGCCCGTGCCCATACTGCCAAACACTGCTATGACTTGCCCTAATTCCCGACTTGAACTCGTGGGACGAAATCTATAGGCCGACAACGAAATCCAAAGTACAAAGAATGTACTTTGGTGCATTCAAAGAAGATGCCTGGCAGTAATTAATGCTAACGGAGGTCACATGAGATATTATGTTCATCCTTTTGGATCCAGGATACTCTGTCATCACGTGACACCATGTGACATCAAACATGTTTCAGGAAATAATGCTTTATCATTAGGAAAGAACGGTTTCTTAATTAGCACTCTTCAATCAATGTTATGGCAATCTCTTAATAAACCGGTTTCTATTCAGTATATGTGCGACGTTTCTTTCGTGGTTCAGTTTATATACACACACACACACACA
>NC_068983.1:62558915-62565345 GCF_001194135.2 Octopus bimaculoides | reverse complement strand
TGTGTGTGTGTGTGTGTGTGTGTGTGTGTGTGTGTGTGCTGTATGCAAAGGCTTGAAAGAAATGAAGCCAGTATGCTGCACTGGATGGCTGATGTCAGTGTGCATGTATAGCAGAGTGTAAATGATTTGAGAGACAAACTGGGTATATAAGGCAAGGCTGCACTGGTGCGGCCATGTAATGCGTATGAAGGAAGAGAGGAGCTGCATGAAGAGGTGCCAATCTCTCTAATTGTATAGGGAACATGTGGAAGAGGTGGAACATGTGGAAGATGTGGGACAAAGTGGTGAGAAAGGATTTACAAACATTGGGACTCACAGAGGGGATGACAGGGGACTGAGAACCCTGGCAGCTTGCTGTGCTTGAAAAGACATGTCAGGCTAACACTTGTCCTTGCATCCCTCTCCATTTAAGCATTGCTAATCTTGTGGGCTTGTAGGTCCTGATGACATGTGAAAAGCAACCCTACGGGTGCCACATAAATGCATCCATGCTGGTGCCACCTAGTGCACACTGTAAAGTGGTTGGTGTTGAGAAGGGCATCCAGCCATAGAAACCATTCCAAAACAGACATGGAGCCTGGGCAGCCCTTCAGCTGGCCAACCCATGCCAGCATGGAAAATGGGTGTTAGATGATGATGATGAGGATGATGATAATATGTATGTATGTTGTGTATGTATATATGCATGTATAGATATATAGGTAGACAGACAGATAGATAGATAGATAGATAGTTTGACAGATAGACTGATAAATATATGTATGTGTGTGCATATATTTATAACATACATGGAAAACTGAGTTAAATGATGAAGATATGTACTTATACATATAGTTATATATACATGGTAGTGGTGGTGGTGTTGATAGTGATATGATGATTGTAAAGGTATTGGTGGTAGTTGTGGTTGTAGTTCTGTTGGTAATAGTGAGTACAGTGGTGGTGATGGTGGTGGTAGCAGCAGAGGTAGTGATAGTTGTGATGATAGTATTGGCGGTGGTGATGGTAGTAGTAGTGTTTTTGTGGATGTTGTAGTGGTGGTAATGGTCACTGCAGCAATGGTGGTGGTGGTGGTGGTGGTGGTGGTGGTGGTGGTGATGAAATTGAATGTTTTATCATCTGTCATGAGATTCTGATTGTTGATAAACACCAACACACAAACCTGGAACATCAAGGACCCTTCACCTTTCAGATTCTCCTTGTAAGGTCTGCACAAGGGTCCAATATGAAGAAGGAAGAACAGGGGGATTTGGCAGTGGGTGTTTTAATGGTACTGGCATTAATCTACTAATGAATCACCTAATTACAAATGAACCAACCATACAGATCTCTACATGGGAGATAAATGTGGTGGAAATAGCAGCTAAATCTCCTTTAAATCATACTCTGCTGTTTTATATGTGAATATATCTATGTTTTGCAAAGGTGTGGGGCCTTAGTAGTTAGTGAGTTGCACTCACGATCCCAAGATCATGGGTTCAATTCCAGGGCTAAGCAGCACATTATGTTCTTGAGCCAAACACTGCACTTCAAATTGCTCCAGACCACTCACTGTAAATGAGTCACCCTGCAATGGACTGACCTTCCACTCAGTGGGAAGAAAGTTGGCCACCTCACCTGACCAGTGAGGTGGCACCATTCGAAAGCTAAAACAGTGTGAAGCACATGTGGCCAACAATGTACAACACCATCTGATAATCTGGTCAATTGCATGATACCATGGTATATATGCATGTCTTGGCCAATAAGGGAGACCTCTACACAGTAGCTAGAAACAGCAGTCAAATCTCTCTTAAATCACATCCCAATATATGCATGTATGTATGTATGTATGTATGTATGTATCTCTATATGTATGCAGGTATGTATGCATGTCTTCACGTATACATGTTTGCTTATACATGTATGTATATATGTTTGTATACATGTACGTATGTGTAATGTTCTGGTGATGAGTAGAAACAAAGGACCACCCCTACTGAAGCCCATGAGCATTCAATAATAATAGGCCCAGACCCCATTCATGTAATGTAATGAAGAACATGAGAAGTAATGTTTTCTTTAATCTCTTTGGAATATACTTCTGGTGAATAGTGTTCCTTATGACTTTCCATATAATCCAGCTGGCGACATCAACAAATTTGATAATTATCTTCCAATTGCACATTCTTTTATCCTTTCACTTGTTTTGCTCATTGGACTGCTGCCATGCTGGAGGGGTTGGGATGAAGCATGCAGTGCCTTGTTTCTTTGAGTAAAACACCTTACTCCATGTTGCTCCAGTGCATTGAGGGACCCTGCAATGGTCTTTTCAGGGCCAATGCCTTGATGTCGGTCATTTATACACCGTGCAACCCAGGTGGCCAGCCTTAACAGTCTGACAAATGAAGACAGTAACACAGCCAGGGTTTTGTGATGACAATCATCACTAAAGATATCTTGCTCCTGGACTGGACGTAGATGACACTCATAGTGATATGACATGTATTTCTTGGTACTACATTGTAGGATTTTGTCCTTTATTTCGTTTGTGGTGTTTTTTGTTCCAAGTACATTGAGTGTAACCTTCCTGTTGAAGTGGTCAGCTTTTTTTTGGTTTTTTTCCTCTCACTATTTTTAGTTTTACTTGCAGTGTTAAGTAGGGTTTGTCAAAGTTCCTTGGGGAAATTGTGTGTGTTATGCATGTGTGCATTTAAGTATACTATATGCATAAATATATATATATGCTTATGTATACACACACACACACACACACATATATATAGGCATATATATATTATACATATGTGTGTGGATGTTTTTCTACATATACATACATACATATATATATATATATATATATATATATATATATATATATATATATATATATATATATATATATATATATATATATATATATGTATGTATATAGACATATACAGAAATAAATGTGTGTGTGAATTATTAAGTCTGACACAAACCAATAAATATGAAAAAGTAGACCAGGAGATAATGATGTGTCTCTAATGTTTAATGTATTAATTGAGAGAGGACAGAGTTAAACTACATGCACACACACACACACACACACACACACATACATATGTGTGTGTGTGTATATATATATATATATATATATATATTCATATACATCCATATATATATATGTGTGTGTGTACACACACATGTTTACACATATATGATGTGTGTGTGTAGGTACATAAACATATGCATGCACTCACATATACAATTATTCGCATAAAAACGCACACACTTGCACCCTCATGCATGCACACATACATGATGTAAGCATGCAACCGTATGCATGCAGACGCAGTTAGTCATAAATGCAGGCATACATACAGACACATAAGCATACACATTCAATCATATGCACACACACACGCACATACATATACTCAAGCATACATGCTTACACAAACACACAAAGAAATGCATAAGCAAACACACACACACACACACACACTTACGGATATGACTAGACACAGAGACAAACATGTACAAATGTATACACATAAACACACACATAAACACACACACACACACACACACCAACGCAGTGCTGCTCCAAACAAGCAGGGCCAAGCCAATATAGACGTCATATTCTCAGAGGTATGAATAATTTCACAGCATTGGGCAGTGGTGGGTGGGGATGCAGGGGGAGTGGGAGTCAGAAAGGAAGAAATGAGGTGGAGGGAGGTGAGGTGCTTCCCACTGCCTCCCACCACCCCTTTCAGATGGTGCTCCATGACCTCCTCTCCACGACCTCGGTTATATTTCATAGTCATTAGCCAGTCCCTTGTCAGGAAGAGTTCCTGCTATTAGCATCTGGCAGCAGCAGCACCGCCAAAGCTTACAACACAACCACCACCACCACTATCATCATCATCATCGACATCATTATCATAATTGTCGTTATAGTCATTGCCATCGACATCCCCCTCCTTATCATCATCATCACAAATATCCTCATCATCACCACCACTGCCAACAGTGACACCTCCAGCAACTTCATATTTACTTTAATCTTAAATTTTAATTTCTATCAATATATACATACATACATATATATATATATATATATATACATATACATACATAAATATATGTATATACATTTATATGTATATGAGTGATGAATTTATATTTCAATAAATGTATGCCTATATATTTGGGTATAAAGATGAGTGTGTATGTGTACAGCAATCTATAAATATGCATTTCTAGATATATATACATATATAAGTGCACTAATATGCATAAATATATATTTATACAAACATGTGTTGTCTATAAACATGCATGAATATATATATGTGTATATATTTGATGCATATATTTTTCTAGAAACATATACTTATTTTAATACCTATGTGTGTGTGTGTGTATATGTGTTTGCATGAGTGTGCATGTGTGTGTGTGTGTATATGTGTTTGCATGAGTGTGCATGTGTGTTTGTATATATGTATATGTATAAATATATGTATTTATATATATGCACACACACACACACAAATGTATATGCATGTAAATATAGTTATATGTATACATATATACAAACAGGAAAAATATTTACAAACATTTATATGTGTGTGTATGTATATATGAACATATGTATATAGTTATACATATATGCATATTTGTGACTGGTAAAGCCATATCATGTTTCATATTTGTGATAGGGGTCACTGCATGACCAACAGCACTACAGCTCAGAAGCTGACCATTCAGCCCCACCTCTGTCAAGGTTGAAATGCTGATCTGGTCTGCACCAGTCTCCTCTGGCGCCACTTGGGGTTTGTAAGAATATGTCTCTATCATCTAGCATGATTCTCTGCAGTGTTCCATTCTTTGATATCAATCTAACTTGGATGATGTTTAGTTATGCAAGATGGGAAATAGAGACACTCACCCATGTATGCTCACAGAAAGCAGTGAACTGCTTTTACTGAAGAGTTGTGTTGTTATGGTGGTGGTTGTGGAGATGTGTTGCGTTAATTTATGCATGTTTGTGTGTGCTTATGGATGTATGTGCTTGTGTGTGTAATATACATATTGTTATGAACCCAAAAGTTATATTGAGTTAATTTCTCATTTGTAGGATGTGATTTAGAACACTGCACTCTGGTTTTACAAGGAGAGACCAAAAATAATTCTTTGTGGTCGTGTAACTGTTTAAAACAGGCAGTATGATTTGGTTAGGGTTTTATTGTGTGAATGAACTATAAAGACTACGAGTTAACATGTGCTGAGTTATTCCATATTGGGAGGCAAGGTGCATCGGTTGATGGACGTGGATGGTTTGAGGGATTAGTTGATATGGCAGTTGGTGCCATGCAATTGATGTGAGACAATCAGTGTGTGAGATGGTGTCATGCGATTTTGTGTGGAACATTTGACACAATATTTGGTGTCGAGGAAGTTTGGTGTGACGGTGAATGTGAGTTGGTTAATGTGAAAGGGAGAAGGTTTTGAAAGTGCTTTTGATATGCAACTGCAATTGATATGCAACACATTTGAATGCATTCTCTGATGCTTGCACTGCCTTAGGATTGACGGTCAGTCTCAAGAAAACTGTTGTCATGTACCAACCTGCTCCTGGTAAGCAGTATAGTGAACCAAATATCTATGTGTATGGTAAAAGACTTGGTGTAGTCGATCAGTTTGTCTACCTGGGAAGCACTGTTAATAGATATAGCAATTTGGTTAATGAAATTCCATACAGAATTAGGAAAGCAAGTGATGCTTTCAACTCCTTTATTCAACCCCTTTCATTCCTGATATCACTTCTATTCTGTGTAAATCGGACCTTTTTATATGTAAACATACATTTTTTGTAAAAAATGTATTTAACATTTTTCATATATTGACTTGCCCATCCTTACATTTACTCCCCCATCTGCTCAAGTTGAAATCTCTTGTGCACTACAAAGTGTATTCTATACAAAGAATACTTGTCCCTCATCTATAAACTATAGTGTCACACACGCACGCACGCACGCACGCAAGCAAATAAATAAATAAATAAATAAATAAATATAGGGAAATGCTTTATTAAAAGCAGCAGAAATATCACAAAATCACACACACGTGTTCACACACACAAAAGAGGTTTCTTTCAGTTTCCATCTACCAAATCTACTCACAAGGCTTTGGTTTACTGGGGCCGTAGCAGAATACACTTGCCTAAGTGCCATGCAGTGGGACTGAACCCAGAAGCATAAATGTGTAACAGAAACATTTACCTATTGTGCCAAAAAAAATTTTTTTTTTAATCAAGCAATAATATATATGCATAAAAATTCAGCACATTTTCAACGCTATCTTATAATTGATCACATACATACATACATACATTTATATATATATATATATGTACACACACACATTCTATATATATATATATATATATATATATATATATATA
>NC_068983.1:62553545-62558794 GCF_001194135.2 Octopus bimaculoides | reverse complement strand
TGGAAATGTGAGCATTGCCTGAAGAGAGAGAGAGAGAGAGAGAGTGTGTGTGTGTGTTTTGAGAGGAAGGAGGGGAGGGGGAGAGAGAGAGTTGCTTCTGTTGATACTTTCTGCTTATTGATGGTTATGCTGTAGCAATTGATAGTCTGTGAGAATTGCTCTCCAGTGAACTTGGCAATGAGTTTTGGTTAGTTTAAAGGAGTCAGCCAAATAGAAGAAGTAGAGTGTTTAGAATGAAAGTACCCTTAAAATGTCTATAAAAGTAACATAAATGACTACTAAAGAAGAATGTGCCATAAAAACAGAGCTTGAAAGACATCCTAAACAATTTCTCCAGCAAGGAATATATTTCCAAATGACAATCCTTGGAAAGACAGAGCAGTAGATAAAAATTAGATAAGATAAAGATCAAATGTATTTAAACCTAAGATTAAATCTCTTGGACACCTCATACATAATTTCATCATCATCTTCATCATCATCATCGTTTAACATCTGCCTTCCATGCTAGCATGGGTGGGACAATTTGCCAGGAGCCGGCCAGACAAGCCTGCACCAGACTTCTATGACTGTTTTGGCAGGATTTTTACAGCTGGATGCCATTCCAAATGCCAACCACTTTACAGTGTGGACTGGGTGCTTTTTAAGTGGCACCTGCACTGACAGGGTCACCAAGTAACTTTGCAAGACAAAGATCCTTTGAGAGGTGAATGGGGGTGGGGCATTGGTGGAGGTGATCTTGTGTTAGATGATGAAAGGTTAGAACTTTTAATCTATTACTTGTTTTAGTCAACTGACTACAGCCATGCTGGAGCACTGCCTTCAAGGGTTTTTTAGTCAAAGAAATCAACCCCAGGGCTTATTTTTTTGTAAGCCTTGTACTTATTCTGTTGGTCTCTTTTACGGGAATGTAAACACACTAACACTGGTTGTCAAGTGATTGTGGGAGGACAAACACACACACACACACACACACACACATGTGTACACGTTGGGCTTCTTTCAATTTCGGTCTACTAAATTCATTCACAATGCTTTGGTCAGCCAGACGCTGTAGTAGAAGTCACTTGACCAAGGTACCACGCTGTGGGACTGAGCCCAGAACCATGTTGTTGGGAAGCAAGCTTCTTACCACACAGCTATGTCTGTACCTATATATATATATATACACACACACATATATATACCTACACATACATATACATGCACGCACACACATACACTCCCTATAAACAACCAACTGAAACTAAAGAAAGAACTCTTCTGTTTTAAATGTGCAATTCTATCACAATTCAATATGGAGTCTCACATCTTTTCCTACAAACATTGACATCAGTTTAGTTTACATTTCATTTTATATCTTTTACCTTCCATTTTACTGCTTTCTATCAAGCATTTAGCCCTTTAATACTCTCTTACAAACAACAATTAATTACAATGTTGACCAATGACCAACCAAATCACCACTATTTTCCCCTAACCTTATTCTCAAAAACCATTTTACTTCTGACTCTATTACTTTATTTTTCCTACTCCTTCTCCTCATATTTTACATTCTTTTATCTTTATTCTTATTTAGTGATTCCAATTTTTCTTTCTTTCAATATTGTTTTTTTTTTGTGGTAGTAGTGGGTAGGTGGGTGGGGTTAGATCTTACCTTTTTCTCATTCGTTTCCATCTTTTCTTTTTCATTTTTCTCTTTATTTTCTTTTCATATTCTTTCTTATTATTTTATCATCTTGCTATTACAAGTGTTGTCAATGTTGCTGCTGCTGTTGTTATTGTCATCATCATCATCATTATTATTATTGAGTGGGAGAACTGCACATGCCATCAAAGTGATGCTGGGGTACAAATATATAAAACCCAATCTACCCATCATGACTACCCGTCTGATTAGGGTACACCAGGCACATGCATTACAACCATATGTGTGCGACATGGTGATCTCATATCAAGACAAACCGCACAAGACTTTGAAAGTGTGGCGCAGTTAGAATTTCTTCAGGTCAGGTGCCCATCCTGCCCAAAAGATTCCTGAATAAGGGTTGTTTTAAGGGTGATGAACAAAACACCCATGATTCCAGAGGTGAATTATTCAAACCCCTATGGTATTGAGCAGAATATTTGCTGTAATCCATCTTTTATACCAAGACAAAACAATGTACATGGTAACACTTCCAATCGATTAAGATCAGAATCAAATACTGAGGTCAATGTAATCAGCTTAATCCCTTCCCCCATATTTGAGGCCTTGTGCTTCCAGTAGAAAGAATCATTATTATTAAGGCTGTGAGCTGGCAGAATCATTAACCCACTGGGCAAAATGCTTGGCAATATTTCACCTGTTGCTACACTCTGAGTTCAAATTCCGCTGAGGTCGACTTTGCCTTTCATCTTTTCAGGGTCAATAAAATAAGCACCAGTTGAATACTGGGGATCAATGTTCATCGACTCATCCCCTCCCACTGAAATTGCTGGCCTTGTGCAAAAATTTGAAATCATTCTTATTATTATTAAGTTGTTGTACTAGTAGTAGTAGTAGTAGAAACAGCAGCAGTAGTAGTCATAGTAGTAGTATTTTCATCATCATCATTGTCCTTATCTCTTCTCTACTCTCCCTATTTGGTACTTTCTTTTTTTCTTTCCCCACCATCACCATGCCCCCCCCCCAAATAGCACCACTCCATTTATTAGACTCCAGCTGCAATCCCTGGCTTCCTAACCCTAACCAATGTCCAATCTTCTTCACTCTTCACCCACACTTACAGCCTCTGTCATTTCTTTTCTTTCAACTACCACCCCAACCATTACTTCTACTGTCACCACCACCACAACCCCAACAACCACAGCAACCATCAATACTACCACCCTTACTAACACCACCTCTACTTCCACCCCCACCCCCCAATTCCCTCTCTTCTTACTAATATTCTAGCAACTTCAGTGTCAGGTAAAAATTCCCATTGTGTTTTTTGTTTTTTGTTATTTATTTATTTTGCAATCACCACAGACGCTTGGAAATGGTCTCTGCTAGCGCCGACTTCAACAATAGCATCAGACGCCGCCACATTGATCGCTCCGACAAACATCCCTTTCTTGGCTACCGATGCCATTACCACCACCATCATCATCACCACTACCACCATTTTATGCCACCTTTAATGTTATTGTGACCATCATCATCATCATCATCATTATCACAATCATCGTCATTGTCATCATCTTCCTCCTCATCACCTTTGCCACCGCCATCACCATCACCATCATCATTGCCGTCACCACCACCACCACCACCACCATCACTGCAATAGCATCTTCTTGGAGATGATTTTCTTAGCTTTTCCGTTCAGAGTCAAACTAATTGCTTTCTAGATACTGGCCATTTGTAAGGTTTATGAGATTTTTTTTTTCTTTCTTATTTGGATCTGGGACTCACTCGTATAAACACACACACACAACAGCAGGTACACACACCTGAAAATTGAACAGCTATCTTACATTTTATCTTTCTTTCTTTCTCTTTTTGATTCTTACCATACATGCACACTTTCTTATTCTTTCTCTCTCTCTCTTCACACACACACACACACATGCAAACTAACAAGCTATCTACAAATTATATGTGAATGTTTGTGTGTGCATGTATTGATACATACATACATACATACACACACACACACATATATATATATATATATATATATATATATATATATATATATACACATACACACACATACATATATACATATATAGATATGTTAATATTAGCATATATATATGTATACACACATGCACGCATGTGTGCGCGCAAATAGTTCACTTTTCCATTTTATGCTTAACTTGTGTACTCTTACAGTGCTTGGCACTCAACCGTATTACACTACTACTACTACTACTACACACACAAGCATATACACAGGGAAAACCAATGCATGCACGTCTTGTACAGACATACACATATACAGATATACATCTATACGTATGTATATATATATATGAGTGTGTGTGTGTGTATATATATATATATATATATATATACACACACACAGGGTGCAGCAGAAGTAACACCCTTTCTTATTTGTATAATTTTTATAGTTTTCTGCTTTCAATAGGATGGTGGTGCATCACCTCACTATGGGTAAAATGTTCAGGAATGGTTAAATCTTAGTTTTGAGGTGGATAAGACAATGTGGAGTAACTGAATGGCCATCATGATCATCAGACCTAACGCCACCTGTGAAGGCTCTGTCATGTGTTCTGGAGAAGACATCACGCATGTGATTAACAGCTGTCCCAAAATGTTGTCATGGTACTACCTCCCTATGCAGCACGATGTTGTTGCTAAAACAATTTGCAATGCCATCCCCAAAAAAGACTATCCTGAAATGAACTCAGAAAATCCTTCTGTTATGGAATACATTCATAAATACCAACTCAAGGAATACTGGTGAAATATTCCCATCAAAGCTTCTGTCAGATGTAAGCATAACAAGCCAGATTGTTGTTTAGGACAGAGGGGCAAAGGTATAGACCATCCTCGAGGTTAGCTTTCCTGCAGATATAAATATAAATATCCCTTTGAAAATCAAAGAAAAAGAGGATATCTATGAACAACTGCTTCAAAATCTCCAGCTTCTATATCCAGACTATGAATTCATATTCATTGGAGCACTAGGTTTTGTTAGTAAATGCTTAAAGGAGAATCTGGATAAGCTGGGATTTTCAGAAAGAGAAATCAACCACCTGATTCGTACATTGCAAGTGTAATCTGTGAGTGGAACAGTAAAAATATGCAGGACTTTTCTTAAGTTCCAAATGTGAAGTTTTCTGTGTTAACTACATCCCAAACATGGAGCTTTGTATCTTTGTTGGAAACTGGCTCCCTTCCTCGGTGGAAGATTTATAATAATTTAAAAAGTAGAAGAGACATACAAACAAAAATACCCTGGTGTTGATGTTGAAATTCCAATGAAGGAGCCTTGGATCTAGGTTAGAAACCAGTTCTTTCTCTGTTGGCAAGAAATCTTGAAATAAAACTGAATAATGACACATAATTACATACATACATACATATATATGTGTGAGTGTGTGTGAGAGTCTATCTATCTCTTTCTCTCTATAGATATGTATGTGTGTGTATGTATGTATGTATGTTTGTGTGTGTGTATGTATGTTTGTGTGTGTGTATGTATGTTTGTGTGTGTGTATGCATACATGCATGTACATAAATTTTTGCATATATA
>NC_068983.1:62549807-62553508 GCF_001194135.2 Octopus bimaculoides | reverse complement strand
TATATATATATATATATATATATATATATATATATATAAGAAGAAGAAGAAGAGCATTAACAACAGCAACAAGAAGACCACTGCTGAAGAAGGGGTAGTAAGAGTGGTAGGGGAGGGGGGCTGAGGATGACCAGTGGTGATGTTTGTCTTATTGATCAGTCGTTTAATGGACTGTGTTATTGAAATTGTCAGAAAAAGATACTAGTTGCAAAGTTTTAATGTGGAAAAACAATGCATTATGGGAAAATAATGGAACATGTAATGACTTTCTTCAGTGATATTATCTGGGGTGGGGTTGTTTGGTGATGGGGACGTTCTTGCTATTTATGTATATGTGTGTGTGTGTATATATATATACAGTCACACATATAGTTACACTTATTTATGTGTGTGTGTATGCATATAAATAAATATATATATATCTATTTATATGTATGTTTGTGAGTACATTTTTTTGTATATACCAGTACCTATATGTATATACATAGTATGGACATACCCATACACACACACACATGTTATACATGTTATACCTTTTCACTTTCTCACAGATCAATGTTAACCAAGACATCTATCAAAAGGACTTTGGCACTTTATTTACCATTTACTCTGCTAGTCTTCAGTTCTTTCTCTCTCTGTGTTTATTTACCATTTACTTTGCTAGTCTTCAGCTTATCTTTGATGCAGACAGCCTATTTAATCCTTCTTCATGTGACATCTTATCATGTCCACACATCTGTGGGCCCAAGTGATATATGTTCAGAGATCAACCTGCCTCCAAAATCCAATGTTCCTTAAACCCGGAGCCCTCTTTTACTATTCGACTCTCCTTCATATCTACTCCCATCCTGAGGTGGGAGTAGTGGTGACTTAGCAGTCATTCTATACTCCTCCAAACTCTTGAATTATAGTGTCTTGTAGGTTTTCATATCTCTTAGTCGACTGGGAATGCGGGTGGGGTGGCAGTGTTGTTCAGAAAAGGCCTGGATCTTGAGATACGGTCGGTCTTCCTGGACCCAGAAGGTAAGTCGTGGGTCCTGAACAGGAACGATAATGAAGGCAGTGCTTTTAGACTGGTCACAGTGTGCTCACCGACTGGGGTGGGGCAGCTGGAGGTCTTCAGATGCCTGGAGGCCTTTCTAGGGACGATTCACTCTTTAGTATTAGGCAGTGATTGGAATGCCATTTTGGATGTATGGATTGGGTGGGGGCTAGCGGATAGGAAAGCGGGAGTGTGCAAGCCTCACAAACCTGCTCAGTCAGTCATTTCCAGCTGGTGAACAGGTTCAGACTGGATTTCACGAATACTTCAGTGTGGACATGGGCAAACAGTGCTGTGTCATCCAAATCTTATCTAGATTGGGTATTTTGAAGGCCAGCAGATAGGAATAGCTTAGGTTATCCACAATTTGAATTTGTCAACTACACAGACCACAAATTTGTGATCTGTACGGTGAACCTAGATAGGCTCCATAGACAGGGACCGGGGTATTATTATTATTATTATTAGTAGTAGTAGTATTAGTATTATCATTATTATAAAAGCTGCATAACTAAAGATGTTTGCTTTTGATTTGTTCATGCAATACTCCCGATAACATTTGTTATTTTTTTACTCCACACTTTTCCCTCATGTATATGTGTAATGTGTGTGTGTGTGTGTATTTATCCTTAAAACTTCTTTTAAAAGAAAAAACCCAAAAGAACAAAAATAAGAAACAAAAACTAACAACAATGGGAATTCGCCAGGTTTCATCACCCTGTTCCATCAATATGAGATCCTTCCAGAACCTGTAAAAGAGTGCATATTTTAAGAACCATACATTGATTCCTTAATTTAGCAGAGGAAATGCATCCCTTTGTAGATTAGTCTGGACTTCTGCCAGTTTGATTTTCTTTTCTAATTATTCTTCTCATCTACAATTGGCAAAGTTGATTCCAGATTTTTAGTTCTCCCAACAGAAATAATACTTAAACAACAATATAATCTTTGTTCCTCTGTGTATTTTTACCAAATACACTGTGTTTTGCTTAGCTATGTACAGTAAACCTTCTTTTGCAGTTTTTTTATGTATTATTTTTATTTTTGTCCCTTTGTAATGAAGGGACCCAAAAGACAAAAGGTAAGCAATAGGCAAAAAGACAAAAAAAAAAAAAAAAAATACTTGTATGGTTTGTACTCATTACTATATATCTTTATTAAACACATGTTCAGCCTTCAAACACGCTATATATATGTATTGCTTGCATATCTGTGCGTGTGTATGAATGTATATTAAATAGATGCCTAAGTAGCCCTATATCTCCTCTATAGCAAGATGGCTGTACTCGTCCCTCTGTTGTCCTCAGCCTTGGCATTCAGCATTCAGCCGCTCATCTCTGTCTACGCCACCCAAAGACATCTTTTTAGTAGTCAGTGCTTTTTCTTTCATCTTCTTTTCTGTTCTTTTCTGCTTGCAAGTTACATGGTAACCTCTCTAAAATATGATAATATATACTATATATATATATATATATATATAAACATATATATATATCCTCCCTATTGTCATCGTCATCATTCTTTAATGACTATCTTCCATGCAGGCATGGGTAGGACGGTTGACATGAGCCAGCCAGGTAGAAGACTAGCACAGGTGAGGTCAGTTTTGGCATGGTTTTTATGACTGGATGCCCTTCCAAATGCCAACCACTTTACATTTGTGGACTGGTTACTTTTTACGTGGCACCATTCTTTTAAGCATTCCACTAATGCATCCTCTGTCAAAAACTTGTCACTCATCAAGTGGCTTCCAGCAGCAGAAAACTGAACTACAATGGGCTTGTCCCACAGAGAACGTTTCTGGTTACTTTTGGGTACCCCATTGTGTATAAATACATGCATGCACGTGCACACACACACACACACACACACACACACAAGCACACATGTATATCATCATCACCATCATCATTTTCATGTCCACTTCTCCATGGTTGCATGGGGTCAGATGCAGTTTGTTTCCAAGCAAAGCAATATGTACCTTTGGCCAAATATGCTTTTCTCAGAAGACTGGAAATGAGTGACATCACTTGTATAACAGTGAAGCTTATTTACAATAAACACATAATGTTACAACAAGGACACACACACACACACACACACACACACACACACACACACACACATGTATGTATATATATTAATTATTCATATTTATAGCAGCTCCACAAACAGCTCAGAAATATTGTCACATGCATCGTTTACCAATCAATAACTAGATAACTTCATGCCTCTGGTTTTCTAGGAAACTCAGAGTATATGAGCGTCTGATGAAGGAGACTTAATCAAAGGTGTTCCTAACATGACCAAACATTCTTTTTTTTTTTTTCCTTTTGTATATATTCAAGACTACATCATTGAATGGCAGCATGTGATACAGGGGTGGTGGTATTCAGTGGTTTGTAGCATTTTAGTGGTGGTGGTGGGTAGCTACATAGGAACTTCTTCATTGGCTTGTGTGTGTGTGTGTGTGTAGCATGCCAAATTTACTGATAGGAAAGGAATATATTTTAAGCAGTAACTAAAATGCCTGTGATTGAATTCTGTATAATATGGGCTTTGAACTGTGTGAAGAAGGGAGTGAGAATGAGAGAGAGAAGGAGAGAGAGAGAGAGAGAGAGAGAGAGAGAGAGAGAGAGAGAGAGAGAGAGAGAGAGAG
>NC_068983.1:62543997-62549380 GCF_001194135.2 Octopus bimaculoides | reverse complement strand
ATATATATATATATATATATATATATATATATATATAAATATTTTTTGCATGTATGTAATTGTTTATATACCTATAAATGTATGTGTGTGTGTGTGTACCCAGATATGCATCTATATATACATGTAGATGAAGGTATGTACATACATGTACATATATATGCATATACTCATATATTATTTGTATATATATATATGTGTGTGTGTGTGTGTGTGTGTGTATGTACATGCATGCCTGCAATGTGAGTGATAGTGTGAGTGAGCAACAGAATAGAGTAAATTTGTTAGAAAGACACTAAAAATAGGAACTATTTCTTTTTGTGATTTTTTAAAATTTCATTTTCGTTTTCCTGTTTGTGATTAAGACTGGAATTAAGCCAAATCTGTTAAGACAGCTACTTTCAAACTATCCTTCCACACACACCTTCCCTCTCTACCCCCTCATCGTTTATCCTCACTATCATCACCGTTATCATTATAACCATCACCTCCACCACTATCACCACCTCCATCAATAAAACTATCATAATCATAATCTTCATTATGTAGAAGCTAAGTAGCCCATGGGTTACTAACCCCAAGATTCTGAGTTCGATTCCAAGCAGTGACCTGAACAATAATAATAATAATAATAGCATCGAAAAATACCTTAGGAATGAGAACCCAGGTTTGAAATTTCCCCAAGGCACTTGAAGAAGGCTGGAGGGTATATCAGCTGAAATGTTGTGTTAACAACAAAGAAGATGAGGACAAATATCCGTCGAATGTAAATAATGTAAACAATGTACAGAATTCCTCATCTCTTAAATATAGAACTGTACAAACAGAGGGTTCTCCGGTCAGGAACTACCACGGATAATTTCCAGGTGAAAGAATGTGATGGAGATGATGATAGTGTTGATAGAGATAACAATGACAAATATAATTGCAACTACAACAGTAAGAACAATGATGAGGAGGAGGAGGAGGAGGATGATTACAATAGGAAAACATCACCACCAACACCACCGCTGACAACAATGAAATAAAGAAAGATTTTATTGAATTTATTTTTTATATATTTTATATATTTTTCTTTCTTAACTCTTTGTTTTTACTTCATTTCATAAATGTTTTATTTATTTTTTAAATTTTTATTTCTATTTAACTATTTTTATATTAAGATATCCTAGAAATAGACCAGTACTCTTCCGGTGCATGGTTCCATCCCAGCAAACAGTAGTTAATTAATGGAATGGGCAGCTGGCTTTTAAAAGCATCATAGCTTCCTTACAATCATTTCAAACTTGCTCTGCCGCATCTACAGACGGAAACTTTCAGCAGAATATTCCCTACTTAACAGCTTTTACGTCAGACCCACTCCAGTTACAATGTCTTTTTTGTTATATAATTTTTATTTTTTTACTTTCACCTTCAGCTTCTTCATCCGGGTCTGTCCTAAATGTTTTCTTTTCTTCTCACTCTCTCTTTCTCTGCTTATCTATCTATCTATCTATCAATCTATCTAATCAAATATATATATTTATATATATATATATATATATATATATATATATATATATATATAACATACAAAGAATATGTATGCATGTATACACACATATATGTACATACTTACATCTACATGTGTACATAGATACATATCAGGGTACAGGACGTTAGAACAATGAACTACAAACAACGGAACGAACACATAGGGAAACGGAAAGCACCTTGGAATATTCCTTCATCATCTGCCTCTGGAATATTCCAAGTGGCTATCTGTTTTCCTATGTGTTCGTTCCGTTGTCTGTAGTTCATTGTTCTAACATCCTGTACCCTGATATGCATCTATATACACATGTAGATGTAAGTATGTACATATATGTGTGTATACATGCATACATATTCTTTATATTATCACATCATTGAACGCACACATCCTTTTTTCAAGTAAGTCTGTACTTATATATATATATATATATATATATATTAATTGAAGTGTACAGTATTTTAAATCCATTACAGTCAATCTTACCAATCAGTTTTGCACTAGGGGTTTCACTGGAGTGTTAGATAACAGTCTGATTATGTAACCCTGTGCTTCTCAGGGGTAGCTGTTATGGAATGATACATGGTGGCTGCTCTCTATTGTTGGAGGTGAATAGACACACCCAGTTTGTGGTTGCTGTGAAAAAGATGATGAAACGAATTCAACGGAGGATTAAGTTTAGAGTCATGTCCCTTGGTATCAAAATCATCATCTCTGGGGTCAGTATTGTTGCAAGTAAGCAAGAGTTTTCTGAAAAAAAGTTTATGGGCAGTGTGTGTGCCTTCAAGGTTGATGTTCTTGTGGGAATGGACTGTGTGTAGTGGTACTCTATGTATAGCCTTTGCAGTGGGGGTGGGCATACACATCTTTGCTCATTTGTGTGGTTCCTTTGTTTTTATGTTTTGGTTAAATTTCTGTGGCATTTATGTAAGCATACCGTGTATGTAGGAGTACAATATGCAGGTGTGTTAGGATGTATTTTCTTTCATGTGAGCCAGGACTAAAAATTTCACCTTGCTCATCTTTCCTATCTGCCTTTCGATCAACCCATGTTTTTATGTTATGCATGTACGTCATTATTCAGTTTATTTCAAGCTTCCTTACCGATAGAGAAAGAACTGGTTTCTAACCTAGATCCAAGGCTCCTTCATTGGAATTTCAACATTAACAACAGGGTATTTTTGTTTGTATGTATGTGAACATTAGATATGTATTATATGTGATCGTGTTCTGTTGTCAAAAGCAGGATACGTGAACCATATGAAGTCACATGAAAATCGTAATGCCCAGATAGGTAATGATCTTGGACACCAACCACCTCTTACGACTTGTGTTGTATGTCAAAAACCTTGTAAGATTCTGAATAATAATAATAATAATAAGAAGAAGAAGAAGAAAAAGAACATTGAAAAATACCTTAGGAATGAGAGCCCAGGTTCAAAATTTCCTCAATATACTTGATGAAGGCTGGAGGGTATATCAACCGAAACGTTGTGTTAACAACAAACAAAATGAGGACAAATATCTGTCAAATGTAAATAATGTACATAATTCCTCATCTCTTAAATATAGAACTAAATTGACTGCAGTTCTTATTTTTATATGCTTTTGGTCTCTTTCCCTGAATTGTTAATGTATGGGGATATAAAAAAAACGAATAACAGAAACACTAAGATACACACACACACACACACACACACACACACACACACACACATATATGATGGTATTCCTCATAGTTTCTATCTACCAAATTCAATCACAAGGCATCTGTCAGCCCAAAGTTTATGGTTAAAGATACTTGCCCATGGTGCCATGCAGTGGGATGGAACCTGAAACCATGTGGTTATAAAGTAAGCTTCTTAACCACACAGACATATGCATTTGCGTGCACATGCACACACACACACACACGTGTATGCATGTAGATATCATCATAGATGTGCAGAGAGAACTTTGCACACAGAAATTATAGATGCATACCACACTACCTTCCTCACCATTTCACCACCACCAACCACCAACACCTTCACAATCGCCACCTTTACCACAACTACCATCACCACCAGTACCACTGTTCTATTCACTACCACTCACACCAGCTGCAGCAGCATCACCACCACCACCACCACCAACAACAACAACAACATCCATACCATCACTGCCACTACCACTATTACTTTCAGGCCAGTTCCTAACCCCTCCCCTATCCCCATTTATTTTCTCTTGTTCCTTTCTATTGCCCTCCTCCTCCTCCTCCTCCTCTCTCTTTCTCACACACACAAACACTGCCACTCACACCCTCACCATTCAACTGGTTTACATAAAACAAATATGCAAATCTATTCCACCACCACCTCTGCCCCCCCCTCCTCCCATTCCCCCATTAATCTTGTTGACCTGTGACATGGTGTCATATCTCTCGATTCTGATTGGCTGACAGCAAGGACCAAGAAGACAATTTGGTCACGAACAGCAGCTAATGTTGGTGATCGGACAGTATTGGGTCTTCTGAATAGTTAATGAGGTTAGCTTACAGGCTGATTAACAACAGCAGCAACAACAACAACAGCAGTGGTCATAATGTTGAGCCAACAACAACAACAACAAGTCACAACAATGAATTTATATAGCAACAACAACAACAATTAGCTGCAAACATTAGCAACAGTAAAAACAACAACAACAATAAAATAATAGCAACAGTAATAAGAACACCATTAAAGAGGAACTGTTTGAGAAAGAAGAGAGAAAAGAGAAAGAGGAGACAGATAGGACGGGGGGGGGGGGAGAAGCTGTGAAGATGGAAAGAAAGAAAGATGCAGCAATGAATAGAAGAGAAAGAAAGAAAAGAGGAAAAGAATTTTTTTAGAAGGGTAGAGATGAAGCACAGTGGGTGGGTGGGGGTTGAATAAATAAGGAAAGAAGATGGAAGAGGAGAATGAGGGGAGGAGGAGGATAATGAAGAAAGAGAAAGAAGTGGATGATGATGATGATGATGATGGAAGAGCAAAAGAAGAGGAGGAAGAGGAAAAACTGAAATGAGAAAGAAAAAAGTAAAAAGCAAAAGTCTTAAACCTCAACAAACATAAATAAACTAAACAATAAAACAACACAAAAGGAAAGAATAAATAGGTCCCCTGACACCACACACACACACATATATATATACAGACACACCCACATATACATGCACATATGTATATACATACATGCACACACACATATACATGTGTATGTGTGTGTATATATATATATATATATACACACACATATATATATAAACATATGCATTCACACACACACATAATATACATATAAACCGACATGTACAAACCACCAACAAATCAAAAGGAAAAAGTATGTTAAGATTGTATTATGGTGGAATTCATTTGAATGAAAATGGTGTGAAAGAGTTTGGTAAATCAAATTATGAGAGAATAATCTTGCAATTTAGTCTCTTAATAATGGCTTTTGTAACCAAATTCTTCCCATAGAAACTGTTCCTATCAAAGTTAACTGTCGGACATCTTGTTTGCTTTCTAGTGATTTTCTTTGTTGCTTTTTCTTTTGGTTTTATGTTTTCTAGCCTTGTTGTTCTGTTTGTTATTGGTGTTGTTGTTATCATTGTTGTATTTTGTTATCATATTTTCTGAAAAGTGTTGTCCATCTTACTTCCTGTTCCATCATGTCTCTGCTTCCTTGGTGCCTTCATTATAAAATGGAGGATGAAGTCTTTTTTTTATATTTATTGTCACAGAATGTAATGGTTGTATGAAAGTATGGAATATTATGTAGAAATCCAGAAAAGAGGATATTAAAATTATGGGGGTGATGTTGGAGATATATCTTTCT
>NC_068983.1:62542647-62543604 GCF_001194135.2 Octopus bimaculoides | reverse complement strand
GTCTAATGGAATTAAAGATTATTTTTATGCATTTGTGTACATTTAGAGTAATTAAATATTATTTTACAGAATAATAGAATTAATATTACTTTGATTAAAACCCTTTCTAACATGGAAGTATCCAAAGAGCATTTGAGGCACATAATGCTTCATGAGTACAAAAAAGGAAACTCTGCAGCCGAAGCGACTCAAAACATACACTCAGTTTATGGGAAAGAATGCTTGAATGAAAGAACTTGCAGAAGATGGTTTGCAAAATTCAGAAGTGGAGATTTCAGCCTTGAAGATGAAGATCGAACAGGACGTCCATTTGAGTTTGATAAACTCCTTGAGGCATTACTTGAAGAAAACTCTGCATTATCAGTTGAAGAATTGGCAATAAAGCTTAGTTCAAACTATACAACTGTTCATCGTAATCTTCAATAACTTGGAAAGGTCCTAAACTTGGAAAATGGGTGCCTCATGAATTGTCTGAAAGCAACCGCAAATCCCGAGTTGACATCTGCTCTTTTCTCCATTCTCGCGAACTCATTTCACCCTTTTTTGGATAAACTAGTAATGAAAAATAGATCTTCTATCAAAATGTTAAATGTCATAAACAGTGTCTTTGTAAAAGGGAAAAAGCTCAACCACAACCGAGAAGAAAACTTCATGGGAAAAAGGTTCTTCTCTCTATCTGGTGGGATTGCAAAGGAGTAATTCACTTTGAATTGCTACCACCTAATGCAATAATCAATGCTGAAGTCTACTGTCAGCAATTAGAGCGTTTGAACCAAGCTTTGAAGAAAAAAAGACCCACTTTAGTGAATTGAAAAGGAGTGATGTTTTATCGTGACAATGCGCGACCCCACACTGCAAAGATCACATCACAGAAGATCGAAGAGCTTGGCTGGGAAAAAATTCCTCATCCACCTTATTCTTCAGACTACCATTTGTTTTGTAGTTTACAGAATCATT
>NC_068983.1:62538520-62541782 GCF_001194135.2 Octopus bimaculoides | reverse complement strand
ATACGTGTACATCTCTCTCTCTCTCTCTCTTTCTCTCTCCCTCTTTCTCTCTCTCTTTCTCTCTCTGTGAAAGTATCTGTCACTACAGTATCGAAATGTGATTGTTTCAGTTAGTGGAATAGTTTCATTTTTAAAGTGAAAGTATTTGACATGAGTGTTTTTGTTTCACTTTTGACACGTAATACTTAAATAGTGGAGGAGATATTATGTTGCCGTGTGCTCGAACTCTGCAAGAAGTTAATAATTTTTTTTGACTAAAACACAACTGGAACCCTAAGTAAGGCATGTGTAAAATTTGAATGAAATTGGTTGCGTAGTTCTCGAGTTTTAGGGATTCACACAGACAGACAGACAGACACACATTCTCATTTTTATATATATAGATATATCAGTACAGGTATGGCCATGTGGTAAGAAGCTTGCTTCCCAACCACATGGTTCTGGATTTAGTCCTACAGCATGGCATCTTGGGCAAGTGTCTTCTTGTATAATCTTGGGCCAACCAAGGCCTTGTGAGTGGATTTGGTAGATGGAAACTGAAAGAACCCTGTTGGTCATGTGATGCAGAGGGATGAGAGCAGTTTCATAAAGAAATAGAGGGAAGTTGTGAAAGTGGGAGACCTAGATAGACATTGGGCGAAATATTGAAGGCTGATCACAAAATGCTGAGCCTTATGAAGGAAGTAACAAAGGACTGTGATATATGACACATTGTTGTACTCAAGAAGACCTGCCCATCACAACAGAATTGATATCCTAAAACCAAGGTACCATGTAAGAAGTATTGGTGCTGGTGCCACATAAAAAGCAGTGGTGATGGTGCCACAAAAAGCACCCAGTACACTCTGCAAAGTGGTTTGCATTAGGAAGACCATCCAGCTGTATTCTGTTTTAGCCTGGTTTCTTCATGCAGATATAATATATATCCAAGATGGTGCTGAGTTGGTAAGATGTGTGAAGACTAGCTTTTGAAAAAATACTTTAAAACCTCCAAGAGATCAATGTAACTATAGGTAGAGCGATTTCTGATTTAAATATCTCATACATTACTACCAGCATACTACATTTAAAAAGAATATTTCACATTTGATCTACCTACAAGTAGTTATAAGGGAAAATTTCATGATGTCTAAATATTAAGACTTATTCAACACGTGGTTTCGGCAACCACAATGTGAAAATGAAATAATAAAGATGTAACTACATTCACCGTACATTTTGCATCTTCTTGTGAAATTACAGTCCCGAAGACTACAACTTGTTGCTTAAAACACAAAATCAAAGGTTTCTTTACCTTTTTCTTAGGTATCACACATGTAAAGAATGCTGGAGTTAGGTCCGACAAGAATGAAGACTCCATTCTATTTTGCAATTATTCAGCCAGTCGCAAGGTAAGAAAGAAACATTTTTTTTAGTATAATCTTTCCTGCTGACTATCTCATCTTTATCATAACAATATATATATATATATATATATATATATATATAATTTGAATAAGCAGAAAATGGAGAAAACTTTTCATCAACAAACAAATTGACCAACATTGCTTAATTAGTTTTTAATATAAAACATAACATTTCTTAGGGCCATTTCGGCTGCCAATGTCAGTCAGTGCTTACAAAGAAAATTCCAAAAATAATATTCGTCATCTTTATAGCCACATTCGATCTAGTACATGGAGCTTCATCAGAGTGAATACAAATACATAAAATAACAGAAAGGAAGAACAACAGGGCCTCGAGTTGGGACCAGAAGGCTCAATATATTAGAATCATACTATTTTGCAGTGTGAAGCTTGAAGTCGATAGGCAAAAGAGCGAACTAGCAAATGAACCAGAGAGATATGAGATGCAAATAAAGACCAACTTAGCTAAGCTAATATTTGACATTATAAATAAACACTTTGATAAGAGTAGCATATATTTGAAACTTATTAATAGTTAAGTAATAAAGATAGGTTATAGTCTCATGCATAGCTTAGCTAGCATCGTTTCCTCCCCGAATAATAAAAAAAAACTAGACACTTCCTATTTAAATAGAAGCAACAATAACAACGACAGCAGAAATAGTAAGTATATCTTTGTGCCATCCCTTCAAATTTCTGTCCTTTGTACTCTGTAAGTTGGGACATTTTTTTATAGAAATATATCTATATTTATACATACAAAATCATCTGAAAGTTTCCACTTTTTGCATTCTTTCATTTTGCATGGAAACATATTTTGTGTTTGATATATTTCTTGTGTCTAATTTGCTTATTCCAATAATTGCAATATATATTGTTTGTTTACGTATTTACGCACGTGCATGTTTGTGCAATCCATGCCTGCATGCGCGTATGTATAAATGTATGTAGGCATGCGCATATATATATATATGTATATATGAATAAATAAGCACGTTTCAAAAGAAAAGAAATATCTCCATTCAGGGGCGATAACTCTTAAAGTTTTATGTAAGGGTTATCGTTATTGTAGTTTTCTCTCGCTGTCCCACTGAATTTCACATACGCGCGCGCGCCTTTGTCGATATTTTACCATTTTATGCATTCGTGTATTTGCTGGCAGTTGAATATGTTTGAGTCAATACATGCGTATAAATGTGAATGCATATATATATATATTTCGTTTTTGGATTTGGTTTGCAAGATTCTTTATGTGAGTTCGTGTGTTGAAGCATATTCTGTTGAGTCTGGGGAGAGTCATTTTCTTTTTGTGCCTTATAATTCAACTCACTCACCGGCAAAATTTCCACTTATTTCTTATTTTTATTTTCCTGAAATTCTCGTTGCGTCTTGGAACCTTTTCAATAGTCCTGACTCTGTCCGTTATTTACACTGCGTTCCTTTTTGTTTGTTTGTGCGCATGTGCGTGGGTCAGTGTGTGTGAGTGTGTGTGTGTTTATGCTTGCATGTATTTATGTATGCATGTCTGTGTATGTATATATGTGTGTGTATGCATATGTATATATGTATGCATGTGTGTGCATCTGTATGTATGTATTCTGCATATTCATGTGCTTGCATGTCCGTGTGTGTGCATGTGTTTGTATATGGATGCACCTCTGTCTCCTTGTGTGTGCATGTCTGAGTGTGTGTGTATGTATTTTGCAACTATGTACTGTGTTTGTATGTATGTGCATCTTCATATATGTGGACATGTGTCTCCATATGTGTCCTTGTGTGAGTAAAGTGTGTGTGTATTTATGGTCATGTGTTCCAGTCTCCATTTGCATATGTGTGCTTGTCTGTTCATATAACCT
>NC_068983.1:62535630-62537830 GCF_001194135.2 Octopus bimaculoides | reverse complement strand
TATATATATATATATATATATATATATATATATATTCTTTTACTTGTTTTAATTATTAGACTGCAGCCATGCTGGAACACCACTTTGAAGAATATTTTTAATTGAATGGATCAACCCCACTACTTTTCATTTTTTAAAGCCTGGTACTTATTCTATTCGTTTCTTTTGTCAAGTGGTAGTGATAGCGGTGGGAGGGGTGACAAACACATGCGCACACACAAATATTTATTTTAATGTACATATATGTATGTATGTATAAGATTCAGTTGAATTTGGTACTTGAGGCACCTCATTAGCACAGAATAATATACACACACAACAATATTAAGTAAATATCAAATTTCATGCATAAGTTCCGGCTGAATGATATTCTTGCAGTGCCTGCAGGCAATTAGACCCATCAGCTGAGTAAAGAAATCCACTCTTGAGCTATGGACATTTTATTAGATATACAGTCCATAATTTATTTCAGAATTTGTGAAGGGCATGTTCCGTGATAGGTGAATAAAATATTATAAATCATTTACAATTGAAGGACTGGTGTCAATTCGTTGCAGCCATTTCTAACGACTCTTTTAATCATAAATCAATTAAAGAAGTTATTAGAAATGGCTGTAACGAATTGACACCTGTCCATCAATTGATACTTATTTATATATACATGTGAATACACACACACACACACACACACACACATAATGGGCTTCTTTCAGTTTCTGTCTATAAAATCCACTCACAAGGTTTTCGTTGGCCCGAGGCTATAGTAGAAGACACCCAAGGTGTCACGCAGTAAGACTGAACCCAGAACCACGTGGTTAGGAAGCAAGCTTCTTACCACAGAGCCACTCCTATATGTATACATATATATAAATATAGATAGATAGACAGATAGATATGTTTGTGTGTCAATGTATGTTTCTATATATATATATATATATATATATATATATATATATATATATATATATATATGTGTATATATATAATCAAAATAAGCAACAGGATATCCAGAGGTGATGTAGTACAACTACTTCAAGTGGCTCCATTTAATTGAACAATGCAATCATTACATCAATTTAAATGCAGGGCTATCCTCAGTGTGTGCGTGCGTGCGCGCATGTATGTGTGCGCGTATCTGCGTTTATCCCACATCCCACATCTCAATCCTCTGGGCGCACTGATTTTACGATTCATGTAAATACAATCAATTCTGTGTCATTTTAGGGCAATAACCTTTTGGTCAAAGCGAAATTTTAAATTCCTGGTGCGATGGTTGGTAAAATAACGTGTGCATCTGTGGCGAATTGGTCGAAAAGCTTGCTTCGAGCTTTGTGCTCTGGACTATCAACGATCAGTGTTCAATTCCAAGCCGTGGTGAATTTTTGTCTTTCAACCGGTGTTGGAGTGTTTACGTCCCTGTAACTTGATGGTTCGACAAGAGAGCTATGGAATAAGAGTCAGGCTTAAGATAACAAATAAGTACTGGGATTGATTCATTCGGCTAAACCCTTCTAGGCAGTGCTCCAGCATGGCCGCTGTTTAATGACTGAAAGAAGCAAAAGATAAGATGACTTTCACTTTGGTAGGAATTGAACATTAGAACAGCAAGAGCCAAAACTGATACACAGAACATTCCTGTCAATCCTTCGCTCTCCTCATTCGATTACATTACTTTTTAGCGATGAAAGGCAAACAGTTACCTAAAAAGGCCTGAAACGCAAATCGCAAGTTATCTATTCCGACGCTCTGATTTTCCTTTTGTTTTCTTTATCTTCTTATAGGCGCAGGCGTGGCTGTGCGGTAAGAAGCTTGCTTCCCAATCACATGGCTCCAGGCTCAGTTCCGCTTCGTGGCACCTTGGACAAGTGTGACTACTATAGCTTCGGTGTGTGGATTTCTGTCTGTGTTTGTCCTCCACCACCACTTAACAACCGGTGTTGGAGTGTTCACGCCCCCTTAACTTTGCGGTTCGGCAAAATGACTGATAGAATAAGTGTCAGACTTAAAGAAAAAGGTACTGCGGACCGATTAGTTCGACTGACAACTCTGCCAGGAGGTGCCCCAGCTTGGCCGCACTCTAATGACTGAAACAAAAAAAAGATTTATTTTATTTATTTATGAATTTTTTTCTCTTTTTTTTTTTGAGCTCGAAAGGATGAAAAAATGTGTAATTAACGCCAGTGGTATTTGAACTCAGACC
>NC_068983.1:62535061-62535540 GCF_001194135.2 Octopus bimaculoides | reverse complement strand
TTTTTTTTTTTTTTATGGAACAATACGGATGAAAGACAAAAATTCACCACGGCTTGGAATTGAACACTGATCGTTGATAGTCCAGAGCACAAAGCTCGAAGCAAGCTTTTCGACCAATTCGCCACAGATGCACACGTTATTTTACCAACCATCGCACCAGGAATTTAAAATTTCGCTTTGACCAAAAGGTTATTGCCCTAAAATGACACAGAATTGATTGTATTTACATGAATCGTAAAATCAGTGCGCCCAGAGGATTGAGAAGGGGGAGAGAGGAAATAGATATAACACCACGTAAGACAAACAGACTTCTGCTGCGAACACTGATACACTGACTGTGAAAAGTGAGCGAGAACATTGACCTCGTAAACGTGATGTAAAATGTGTGTGTGTGTGTGTGTGTATTTATGTGTGTATGTATGTGTGCGTATATATATAGATATATATATATATACACGCACACATACATATATATATAT
>NC_068983.1:62531811-62534683 GCF_001194135.2 Octopus bimaculoides | reverse complement strand
CTCTACTTAAACCGAAAACCAGGCGGCAGAGGCTTAACGTCGATCCAAAATACCTTTGGATGTCACATCATATCCCTTCTGTAACACCTTTCAACCACCAAGCGTCGAAGTGCATCCCTTGATCAAGGCTGCCTGCATGAGGCTGATAACATAATAAGACTTGGAAGGCAGTTCCTTGAGCAACACTCTTTGTCCGATAATCTAGAATACATGCTCAAAGAAGACGCACGACTCTACCGCAACGTATCATCAGATGAAAGGATGATCCTGTGTGAGCAGAAGACTATGCATGGATATGTCAGTAGAAAGCTCCGTGATGATAGCAACAGCGATCATCAAAGCAGTTTATCATCGATCTCTTGCTGGTGGAATACTGTACAACTGGTTGTGTTGCATTACTCGGTGCAGAAGTGCCTTGTCAGGTGATGTTATAAGGGGTATCTCGTTAAACATGACCCGTTTCGCTCAGTTTTAATACACCATGATGTTAGTGACCGTAGATTGAAGCCGTTGGGCAGGAATCATCTGACGAGACACTTCTGCACCGAGTGATGCACCATAACCAGTTATACAGTACCCCACCCGCGAGGGATCGATTCAAGATGGTTCGGAACGATCGTTGTGAGCAATAAAGTTTCTCGTAGATTCCATTTTCCGTCTCTACCATTTGTTATATACCCAACGTTCACTGAGGAATTCTCGAGGTGGATCCAGCGACAATTATGTAATTACCGTGGATGACGTCAGGTAGCCCTAAGCAGCGAACGTGCTTCACCGGCTAACTACTAGGAATATTGCCAATACTCAAATAATTATGTGTGTGTGTCTAATATCTAACAGTCTCGTGTAAAAAAAGGGTAATTAAAATAGAAAATAAAAGCCTTGAAGATAATTCTTCAGCATGGCTGTGCGCCAATCACTGAAACCAGTGTGCGAATGAAAAACGTAAGGTCATCCATAGATTTTTGGCGGGGGACGTCCGATAGATGAGATGAGATTTTCTCCAGAGGTAATATTTCCTAGCTTCAGATTTAGATCTTTGATAATAGCGTACCACTTTCATTACTTATCTTCGAGTTCTAGAACTCATAGAACCGTTATCCTGCTTCAATGGCGTATGAATGACTGAGGTCACATCTCCTTTGAACGGGAGCCAGTTCATTGCAGGGTCACTCATTTATAGCAGAGTGGACTGGACCAATGTGAAATCATGTGCTTTGTCCAAGAGCACATCGCACCGCAAGGTCTGGGGATCGAAATCACGATCTTGAGATCGTGAAGGGAACACCCCAAACACTAAGCCACGCGCCTTCACTTTGATGGCAGCGGATGAATTTTTTTGTAAACGTCGTGCTGCGGTTTGGTGATCATTTTTTCTTTCTGCTATTCAGGTTTGTTTTGTTGTTGAATTATTTGCGTGTTGTTATTGCTGCAATTTTCCTCCCACGACAAAATCTCTTCGCGGTCGCACGACCGCTGACCCTGACCGGCTAGAAAACACAGCTTAATCTTTCTATAGTTACACCTTCCAAACGGACGCACGCACACACACACACACACTGATACAGAAACACACACTATCTCTCTCTCTCTCTCTCTCTCTCTCTCTCTCTCTCTCTCTCTCTCTCTCTCTCTCTCTCTCTCTCTCTCTCTCTCTCTCTCTCCTCTCACTTCCCCTACACAATCTCTTTATTCTCTTAATCTCTCTCTCTCGCTCTCTCACAGCCCCTTTCTCTCTCTCTCACACACAGACACATATATAGCTTCTTTCTCTCTCACTTCCCTCACTCTCTTTCTCTCTCTCTCACCCACACAACACCACCACAGGAGTGAACAATTGTATCAAATAAATTCATAAACAACGTCAACAACAAGACTAGGACAAGCGTTCAGGTTGCAGCCTAACCCCAATAAATCAAGAAAGAAATTAGAAATCTAGAAGCAAAACTAAATTCTTCCGTGGTCGCTAAACAGATCTCATATCTATGACATTTTGCCAGTCTAGTAAAAGTAGTTTTGTGAAAAGCCCCGATATCGTCCCAACTTTCTTTCACAAAAGGAAAACTAAAAATACCATTACTATCATAATAATAAATTTTAATAACATTTATCATTATTGTAATTATTGCTTTAATTCGGAACCGTCATTGAATTTTAAGCAATGAGACGACGTTTTATCGATAATATCTTTTTCATCTACTTCACATCGCATATTGGCATCTCGATCTTTTTCGATTCACAAGTTTACCTACCGTCATGGATGTACCCGGCTGTTTTCAGGGATTTACTCAACAAATATTGTACTACAATGAAGGACCCGTTACTATTACAAGCACCCACATGGTACGAAGCATTTTTACTATGCGAATTTTTCTTACAATTCCCGTTCTTCTTCGTGGCGGCCTACGCCTATTGGAAAGGGGTTAAAAGCTGTCCTTGGATTCGTCTACCTATTGTCATTTACGCCACGCACACTGCCACTACACTTTTACCAATATTATACCATATATTGAATTACGATTTTCGATCGCTCGAGACGAAGAAATTGAGGTACGCTGGACCTGTGACTCCATCAGAAAGGTACCTGCTAGCTACGGTATATTCTCCTTATCTTCTTACACCTTTGGTTATGTTAGCTGATGCCCTCACCAGTACCGCATACAAGACTATAAATGAGACCCCACAAACGGGTTTATCTCGAAAAACTAATTGAGTTTCTTTTGATTAAGGAGAAAAAAAAAGTTACAAAGAAATAGCACACATACACATACATAAAAGCACTTTCTTACATGTGTGTGTATGTGTGTATACAACAAAACAGTAAACTATACACACACACACACACACACACACACACACACACACACACACA
>NC_068983.1:62523828-62527521 GCF_001194135.2 Octopus bimaculoides | reverse complement strand
TGTGTGTGTGTGTGTGTGTGTGTGTGTGTGTGTATCCAGGCAAAGGCACACAAATACCCATATACACCAGTACCGCCTACCCGACCGACCGGCTTAGTACACTCGAACCCCTCACCCCCCACCACACGAATGTTATCATGACCCAACTCCATTCTTGTAGTTAGGGTTAATTGTTGCTTTCAAATCAATTCTGAAGTGATCATAGCAACAGTAGCAGCAGCAGTGGTAGACGTTGTGCGGTTGAGAATTATCGATGGTGGTTATAACAGTGTTTGTTTGTTGTTGTTGTTGTGGTAAAGATAAAGAAAAATGTGTCCACCTGAAAAATGTTGACCTGGAAAGACCTGTGAGTGAAGTACGTTGTCTGCACTCATTGACCCTGGAGACAAAAACAAAATGGTATCGTCACAGCACATTCACATACACTTACACATACACACACATATATATGTATGGGTTAGTATACACGCACACACACACACACACACGTTATATATGTATCTGTATATGTATCTGTATATGTATGTGAGCGTGCGTATGTGTGTGTAAAGGTAAGGTCCAAGGATCAAGGTGTAGGAAGTTAAGCTTCGAAGTGTGATTAAAAGAGAACTGATAAAGAAATGTATTTGTTAAGAGTAGTAAAGAGTTTCAGTTAAAAAGATCCATAGAAGTCGATGTCTTTTTTTTTTTAGTATATAAATGGTATATACGGTATATAATGCAGTTCGAGGAAGCCTGCTATCTACGGCCGTTTCCAGAACCTATATATGCCAGATAGTGGCAGAAGTGAAAGAATATATCAAGCGTAAATTGAAAACAGAACACAAAGGATACGTGTACCGCGATATCCTTCGTGTTCTGTTTTCAATTTACGTTTGATATACATATACATATATATATATATATATACACACACACATACATATATATATATATATATATATATATATATATATATATATATATATATATATATATATATATATATATATATATACACACATACATATATATGTATGTATTCGTGTGTGAATGTATATATATAGATTGGTTGGTCAGTGGAAGATAGATTATGGAACAAAGATGCGAGCGTGTTCGCGTAAGTTATATCGCCCACATACTCATATCTTCAGCTCACCATCCATATTGTCCCCTACCCAACACAGTGGATACAACAGTTCAGTCACACACACACGCATAGCATAAACCTACATCCATATAGACATACACAAAAACATCCAAATATATGCATGCAAACAAATGCGTGCGGAGAAATATGCACATACGTATAGATAAATGTAGACAGAAAGAGAGGTTAGGAGAGAGTGAGAGAGAGAAAGAGAGATTAAAGTTTATTAATTGGACATGATTCACATAAACATTTTCTCTCTCCTCAAACATAAATTAGAAATATGCTCACATTTGTAAACAGAGTAAGTGAAAGAAAGAGGTGAGAGAGAGAGACAGAGATGTTACAGTGTATTAACTGAACTCGAAGAGAAATATACTCACACACATAAACGAAGAGAGATACACGAGGGAGAAAGAACGCATGAATCATTAAAACGTCAAATAAATAAGTCAGCGATGAATAGGAGATATTAGAAATGGGTAACGCCAAAACGGCTGCGCCGAAACGTCTCATACTCGTTTTAGGAGGTTTTGAATGAAAGACAGGATGTTCTTGGATGGAATGTTTTTTTTTATCAATAGAATTGGTCTGTCTGCTCGAGATCATTATCGTGGTTGAACTGGTATCAAACAACAACACAGAGAACGCGAACAAAGAGATATCAGGAGAGGACGAAAACAACAACAACAACAAAAAGTTGGCATGAGGAGTAGGAGTAGGAAAGTGTTAATTTAGAACGAACTGGATTGTTTGACCTAGAAGAAAGAAAGGAGTCACTATTTTTATGCTATTATTTGGCTGCTGTGTATTATTCGAGTGTTTTGTTTGTTTACTATGACCGACGTGAAGATAAGAGCGTTGTAGGAATCTAGTGATATTGACTAAAAACAAACAAAGCAAAACGACTGCTTCTCTTGTGTAAACGTTTGCTTGTCATGTGTGTGCGTGTCTAGATATGCAAGCAAATGCATTCAGGTACATTCACAAACATCTACGCTCACACAAATAGCCATACATACAAACTTGCACACCACCCTCATAAGGTGGGAACGGCGGGGGCACAGAAGCGCACACAAACAGACATCAGAACTAGGAAAATATTCACAATCACTGGTAACTCCGGAGGGATGTACATGAAACGGATAAAGGTGGAGTCATAAGATCGGCCCGGACGGGGCTTTGAATTCTATTGAACAACAACAAAAAGAGAAATAAGTACATGAGACTATACTGGAAAGCGAACGGGTCATGGCATTATTAGAGTTCGAGGCGGCGATCAGGACGGGCGAAATGCTTGGCGGCATTTCGCCTGTCGTCACGGTCCGAGTTCAAATGTCGCCGGGGTCGACTTTACCTTTCATTCTTTTGGGGTCTTATAGGTTAAGTTCCAGTTAAGCACTGGGGTCGATGTAATCGACTGGCGCCCTCCCCCAAAATGTCAGGCATTGTGCCAATAGTAGAAAATATTATTAGAGCAGCGGAGGTGGCGAGCTGGCAGAATCGTTAGCACGTTCCGAGTTCAAATTCCGCCGAGGTCGACTTTGCCTTTTATCCTTTCGGGGTCAATAAAGTACCAGCGAAAAGCTGGGTCGATGTAATCGACTAGCCCCCTACCCTACAAAATTTGGTAGGCTTTGAGTGTTTAGTAAAAAAGAATATTAGAGCAGCTGAATGAATGCAGAAAGTAACATCGCGGGACGGTGCTACTTAATTGAAACGGATGAGAAATACTCATACCAACAGTAAGTGAACCAAAAATACATATCCTTCAAGCGCTCTATATATTTGTGTGTGTGTGCATGCGTGTGTATGTATGTACATATATATATGTATGCGTGTGTATGCATGCATGTATGTATGTGTGCGTGTGGCTGTGTGGTGAGAAGTTTGCTTCACAAGAACTTGGTTCGGGATTCAGTCCCGCTACGTGGAACCTTGAGCAACTGTTTTCTTCTAGTAAAGCATTGGACCGACCAAGCCTTGTGGAGTGAACTTGGTAGACAAAAACTGAAAGAAGCCCGTCATATATATACGAGCTGGCAGAATCATAGGCACGCTGGGCATAGTGCTTGGAGGCATTTTGTGATAAAATAACCTGCCAGTCGAACACTGGAACCAACGTAATCGACTTACCCTCGAACCTGCTGACCTTGTGACAAAATTTGAAACGAATCGCCATGATAGATCGCTGACCACGACATTCAAAATGTTTTTCTCCTTGTTTTCTCCTTATTCTTTCTGTTGAAGAACGTAGTTCGAAACGTTAAAGACTTTCTCTATTCCTGAGCGTTAAACTAATACATCCTTTTGTTGTTTACACCACCTGTCCTCGTTTGTTGTTTTTTTCGTAAATTCTCCCATTATATATATATATATATATATATATAAGCAGAGTTAGCGGTTGGAAAAATCGTCTTCGGGATAAGAATATCCGTTCTTACTACCGGTATCATTTACCTATGTTAACCCTGGGCATGGGTGTGCAAGCACACTATGCTCATGGGGTACAGGTAATAACAGAATAAACAAAAGTTTATCAGGAATCGAGTTTAAATAAGCAG
>NC_068983.1:62518525-62523491 GCF_001194135.2 Octopus bimaculoides | reverse complement strand
TATATATATATATATATATATATATATATGACGTTGACCACTAACGTGGACATTCAATGTGCTAGAAATAGATCACATCTTGTGTCTAATAAGACCTAAATTGTTCTCAACATGAAATATATATATATACACACACACACACACACACACGTACACGTACAATCAGATATACAGATATATACGTATATGTTGTATATGTATTTATATATACATACACAAACACACCTGCTCGTGCGTGAGAAAGAAGGCTTGAGTGTAGTTGTACACGTGTGTGTGTGTGTGTGTGTATTGCCCTTTATAAAGCCTATTTATCAATTCATTTTCACCAAGTTTCCGTATATTTGCATTATAATGAGTTGTTTCCCTTATTTTGCTGTACATGAGTAATCTCCCTTGTTCGTTTGAAGCTTTGAGAGTCACGAAATCGGTTTCTTCCTCCATAAACCTCCCTGTATTGCCGTATATTGCACCGAAGAATACAATAGCGTAAGATGGTAAATCGATGCTGATTATCACTATGACGACGATAACGATGGCAGTAGTGGCAACAGTGAGAGGTTGGAGGTTATAGGGATGTGAAGCAGTGAGGAAAGTCGTCGTTGGGAGCAGAGAAGTTAGTGGCGCGGCCGCAGCGACGGACACTGTAGAGGCGGCGGTGGTGGTGTTACCGACGAAGATGACGATAGTAGTGATAGTGTCAGCGGCGGTGATGTCGACGAAATGTCTTTTAATAAGAAACTGATGGGAACTGTAAAGTTAACCCTTACTTTTGTAGACCATAAAATGTAGAAGATGGCGATACGATGGATAGGATCAGAGTGTTTTTGATTGAGAGGTAACCAGTGTGTAGGAGGCTGTTGGTATTGTTGTTGGTTATTCATGGGTCAATACTGACTGCTACAGACCCATGATCGAATGATGTTACAGCTTTGACTATAGCATCTTGGTCATCGTCATATCAGAAGTCAGGTCACGTTTTACGTCCAGCACCCCGTCGCCGCCATCACCATCACTACAAACACAGCGGTAGTTCGGTTTCCGAACAACTTTTCGAATACAAAACGTCTCGTCTCGAGTGACGAACACGCAAGCCAGCAAAATATGACTGGCGACAAACTGGGGGGAGGGCCAGCGGAAGAGCATCAGTTGTTACCCAGCTTCCGCTCATTGCACATCCTTGTATGAATTCGCATCCCTTCTATTGAATTTCAGGAACGAATTTCGTAAACGAAATCTGAGGGGCAGGGAAAGTCGAATAAATTGACCCTATTGCTCAACTATTACTTGTTTTATGGAACCAATTGATGAAAGTGAAAGGTGAACCTTGGTGCAAAAAGTACCAGTAGGCATTTTGTCGGACGTGCAAACGATTCTAATATTTTGCTGCCTTCTACCATTACTACATGTTTGTTTTAACATTAGTTAGTGGTGGCGGTGGTCATGATTGCTCCCTGTGAAGATATTGCTGATGTCTCTTGATATCGTCCGTGTAGTGTGATGGCTATTTCCCTTAGATCTTAGTATCTTATTGGAGAGAGTGGCTAAGTCAATTATATCGATGTCCAGCACTAAGCTGGTACTTTTTCTACTGATCTCGAAAGGATAAGTCGATCTTGATGGAATTTGAACTCAGAACATAAAAGCTGAAGAAATGTCGTTAAGCATTTTTTCCAAGGCGGCGCTAACGTTTCTCTCAGCTCGCCGCTTACATTTTAATATTTTATTAATAACTTCTCCTGATTTATACTCAAGACCACAATTTTTTTTTTTTTTCTTTTTCATTATGAAGCGGTTAGTGAATAAGTGCACTCCAACGCTTAACTGGTATGTAAGACCTACTGTGGGACATTGTAGGCAATTGATTTTAACTATTGCCCAGTGTCGACCAATGTCTTGTGAGTGAATTTGGTAGATGGAAACTTTATGAAAGCCCGTCTCTCCCTGCCTGGCAGATTGGACAAATGTCTTCTACTATAGATACGCACCTACCAAAGACTTGTAAGTGGATTTGGCAAACGGAAACTCAAAAAGTAAGCACTAGGTTCGATTTATTCGACAAGACTTTTCAAGGCAGTGCCCCAGTATGGATGTAATCTAATGAATTAAAGAAGTAAAAGATTTAAATATATATATTCTTTTATCTTCTGTGCGTTGTTTCTGCCTTGCAGATGCGGTCATACTGGATCACCACCGTGATTTTTCAGTGGGGTAGGATTTCACATCACCACTCCTGTATGTTCCTTTGTTCTGGTTGTTGGCTCATTTGGTGTATGAGGGAGTTTGACACCGCTGCCCTCATCTGTTCGTTTTTGAAGACATTTACATCCACATGGTGTAGGTTTCTTAATTTTTGTAGCAGGGCATTGAAGATCTGTGGGCTTTTGAACCTTGAGATATTGCAGAACCTGATCACAAATATGGATGGATGTTAGTCTTCTTAGTGTAGTGATGTTGAATCGCTTCAAGCTCCAGAAAATTATTTAATGTATATTGATTTCTAACAGAACTACAAATTTTCAGGGAGAATTTGATCGATTTCAGCCACTCTGCTTGTTTGTTGTCGATTTGAGACGTGTAAAGAACATTTCGCGTAAAGATCTGTAAATCTAAACCAAGACACATTTATTTTAATCCCTCTTTTGTTTGTTGTAGTTACAGTTGATATTGTTGCTGCTGCTGTTGTTGTTGTTTCTATTGTTGCTGCTGTGGCTGTTGCTTACTCTAAATAAGTCATGAATGAGCAAACCTCTGCTCGAATGTAGTCCGGTTACAACCAAGATATTTTCTCGACGTGCAGGTAAATCAGCATAGTAATATCATTCAAGGAGGGATATAATTTGAGAAAGACTTGACTGTTCTTTCTAGCAAATCACGCTTTGAAATTCAGCCCGAGGTCACAACCCATTGGTTGGAACTAGTAAACTAAGAAACGGAAATAAATTGGCAGAATATGAATGGTTTTGAACAAGTAATGTTTACTGTAGCCACCAGTGACAGGTGTCATAACACAATATACTATAGTTAATGCCTATATTATGAATTATATATATATATATATATATATGTGTGTGTATGTGTGTGTGTATTTATGTATAAGTTAGCTGAGTGAGAGGTTAAAATAACCGTCTAAGGGATTGAAGTATCCATTATGCTACCGGTATATTACCTATGTTTAACCATAGGCATACACATGCAAGCATATTATGTTCATAAATTATAGGTAAAGACAAGGTTAAACATGAGTTTATCAAGAATCAAAATTTAAAGAAAACAGAAAATGGAAAAATATTGATGAACAACAATTGACATACATTAATTATTATTTATTAATTCAATACAAATAGACTGCATTCCATCTAACAGCTGTTTCTGTTTCCACTGTTGTATAGTATTGCCATTGATATGCTAAAAATATTTATCATATTTGGTAATAAAACCAATCTGAAGCCTGGAGCTTCGTCAGAGTGAAGAATAAATAAAAAACAGAAGAGCCTAGAGAAGAAAAACGAAAAGTTGAATATGGTTGTAATCATACCATTTTGCTTGTGTATCTCCTTGGGATTTTAAGTAAATGACTAAACTTAAAATAGTAATTGGTGGGTTAATCCTTTGTACGGGGGGAGGGTAGGTTGGATAAATAATAAAATAAAAATAATAGTGGGATACGCCAATAGGTTTTAGTCGGAGAAGGTGTGAAGTTGCATTAAGGTTTTAAATTAATCATAATATTTTTTAAAAATTATGTTTATAGTACTAATTAATTGTATTTATCATTATAAAGTGCTAATTGATTAAATGTAATTTTTCCTTTACTAGTAGTTGGTTAAGCCCTTCTACCTGTTGTACGAAGTGAGATAGGTCAAGGTCTAACGTTCGATATAATTGGTCAGTTGAAATTTAAAAACAAAAGACTGGCTATTGAGACCGTTATATGGTCTCAATAGCCGGTCTTTTGTTTGGGAAAATGGTGTAGGTTGTAAGGAGCCCTAAAACGCTTAGGATAGTATATACTAGATTTAAAAGATAAATATTATGGAATAAATGTTAAGAGAGAAATCTATTCAGATATTTAGGAAATAAGACGGCTGGAGGGGGGGGGGTCCAAAAGTTGTTTTTTTTTTTTTAGATAGGAATGTGAAATTAATAAAAACAACGAAAAGAATATATTCCGTAGGAAAATTAGGGAAATATTTATGGCTAAGGGGAGGTAATAACTAGAGTCAGTGGCCTAAATTGGAGACTGTTGGTCGACCATTCAGTGCATCTAATCAGTGAGCTGACTAGCCCACCAGACAGCTAATTTCACAGCTAATTGGCTAAACAATCTATAAATCAGTCAGCCTAGTGCTCAATTAAATAAGTAAAAGTAAATATCAACTAATTGAATTAATAATTACAATTTAAAATTAATTATTAAAATACTTACAAAATACTACAATTTGCTCATGCATTCATACACACAAAAATTCACCATACATATACATGCTTATACACACATTCATATAAATATATGTATATACATATACACCTAGGTACACTCACATACACGTATGCACACTCACTTACAACATCCATACACTCAAGTATGCACATGCCTATATACCCAGTCTATTATAATAAATATTATATATCAACCCATGCATGGGTACATACAGGTGCCAGTTTCAACAATCGGTCTCTCATGCATGTATTAATACATTTGAGAGACCTGCAAGACACAGATGTGGAGGTCTTCAAAACAAAACTCTATGCTTTCCTCTCCACGATACCAGACGAACCAATGGCTCGAAATGAGACACAGTTTTGGATTATATCAGGTGCAGGAGAAGAGCCATGCAAGGAACGTGAAGAGAGCAGAGCATAAAGAAGGAAAGTCACGGTGGTGCTCCAGCATGACCACAGCCACTTGGCTGAAACGCATAAATAAATAAATAAATAAATATATATATATATATATATATATATA
>NC_068983.1:62516748-62517917 GCF_001194135.2 Octopus bimaculoides | reverse complement strand
TGTTAGAAGATATCATAGATTGATTACGATTGACATAATTTATCTAAACATTCTTTATTTGTTAACCTAAATTAGAACACATATAAAATCTTTGAACATAAAATAGCGCATTATTTTTGGTTTAATTCATAGTAAAATTTACCCACAACAATTACATAATATGCAATGCTTTATTAACCTTACTTCTTCTTTTCCATATTTCATTGTACCTCAATATCATTAATTTACGACTTCCAATTTATTCACCAATTTGTTTAGCAATAATAAGAGTTATTTATGTTCCTGGCTTTCTTAGTGAGAGTTTTCTAAATCTACGATCCTAATTCATCATTTCAATGTTCCTAGAAACATCCTTAATTTTTATCAATCATAGTTTAAGTATTTATTCTTGTAACAAGATATATCCCAATCATTTTAATATCTCATTATTTGATGAATAATTTACTGATCAACATAATATATTGTGATTTTCAAATCTCAATAAAACTTTTACACTAATAAATATGTTACGGAATTACTGTAGTAACTTTGTCTTCTTAAGCAATATTTACTCTTTCAACCCCTAATTCAGTCCAACTTTTCTTACATATAATAATAAAGTAATCATTTCATGTAGATTAATAGACAACCCATTAACTTTATTATTCTTTTATTCATTAATTAATTTTCAATCATTTAACATCTCATTCACTAATATATGAATTACCTTCAGATAAATATCCCTCTACTTTATTAATAATTACCACACATCAACAGTAATTCATACGTACTAGGGAGTGTATTAAATTGCATATGAGTCTCTATATAAATACATGTAACAAGAAATACATAAAAAATATATATGTGTGTGCGATTGTACGTGTATAAGTGTTAATATATACACGTGTATCTGTGGGTGTGGGTGTGTATATATATTCATGTTTTTGTATGAAACTAGATGTGTTTGTATACATTTTTGTATATATATGTATTTTTATTTTTATTTTTATTGTTATTATTTATAAAAAATATATATAAATATGCATGTATATATGCTTGGTTGACTGCATGTATATTCTTGTGCACAGATATAGTTATGCAACTTTTTATATATATTCATATATGAGTGTATTTGTGAATATGTATGTGTGTGTGTATATATATATATATATATATATATATATATATAT
>NC_068983.1:62504002-62512009 GCF_001194135.2 Octopus bimaculoides | reverse complement strand
GAGAGAGAGAGAGAGAGAGAGAGAGAGGGGTTTCTTTCAGTTTCCGTCTACCAAATAGACTCACAAGGCTATGGTCGGCCCGAGGCTGTAGTAGAAGACACTGCACAATGTGCCACGCAGTGGATCTGAACCTGGAACCTTGCTATTGGGAAGCAATCCTCTTACCACACAGTCACGCCTAAAATATACATACATACATACAAAATATATTGTATTAGCACGCAATTTGAATATACGACAGTAAGTGATGGATATACATATATATATATATATATATATATTTATACATACATACATACTTCTTAGTGGTCAGACCATAGGTGATCTTCTTCTAGCATAATAAATGTCCACTTAGTGGTCATCCCTCTTATATGTATGTAATATAATTTTTCTGAATGTTCAGATTTTTCAATAGGCTCGGCCACTGGTTTTAAATTGATATGAATTAAATTAATACTCAATTTTTCACCCTTATTATTTAAATTTACATGCATCCATATCGCGAGAGAATGGCGAGTGAGAAAGAGCGGGAATCAGAAAGAGAGAGAGAGAGAGAGAGGGAGGGAGTAAATGTAAATACGTGTAGAGCTATATTGATGAGATGGTGTGACTACCATTAGGACGACGATGCTGCTGATGTTGCTGATGATGAGGAGAGGAGCTCCGCCATGATAACGTCAGGCTGCCAACAGACATTAATATCTGGCCTCATTTTACTCTTCCTGGCTCCAGGTTCGTCTCTTAACAACTCTTCATTAACATATTGTCAGTCATTTACTTTAATATTTTTCTTACTGTTATTATTCTTTCGTTTCGTTTTGTCTGTTCCTTCTTTCCTTCTAAAATTCCATCATTCTATATTTCCTTTATTCATCCATTCCTTTATTCATCCATGGAATTATTTATTTATAATTATTTGTTGTTCAGTTTTATTTTTGTATGTCTCTTGTTTGTTTACTAGGAAATCGTTCTAAATCAAATCAGTGTCTCATTATGTATGTCTGTATGTGTGTGTGTGTGTATGTATGTATGTCTGTATGTGTGTGTATGTATGTATGTCTGTATATGTGTGTTTGTATGTATGTATGTGTGTGTGTGTGTATGTATGTATGCGTATATCAGTCTATCTGTGATGTGTGTGTTATATGTGTGAGGTGCATAAAGTACGTTGGACGTGTATGTGTATGTGTGTGTTGTATATGTATATAGGTTTGTGTATTGTGTGTATATGCGTGTGTGTATTACGTGTGTTTGAGTTGCACATATGTGGGTATGTCGTGTATGCTTTGTATGTGTACATATACATGAAGGGGTGTATATGTGTGTACGTGTGTACCTTTTTCTATGTGTTTGTGTAAGTGTATGCGTATATGCTTATATGTTGTGTATGTATGTGTGTAGATTGTGTATGCATGTATGTGCGTATGTGTACATGATGAGAGCATATGTCTGTGTTTTGTGTGTATTCCTTCTGTATATGTAAATGTATATGTCTGTGTTTTGGTCGTATATATGTATACTTTATTGTGCTTCTTGTTTGCCTATTACTCTTGTATGTGTTTTTGTGTGTGTGTGTATACACGCACACACACACACATACGCATATATGCACGTGTGTGTATGTATGTATGTCTTAATATAAACACACCCGTAGGCACGCATTAAAATATATTTAATAAGTATGGTTTGTAAAAAAAAAACAAATCCGAAAGAAGAGGCACATTCTAAGATATTAAAAATGGGGAAGGGGCCGGTTTATGGCATTACCTTAGATTTCCCGTCCATAAAGGGTTGAGCTTTATGGCCTATCGTTAGATCCCAAAATCTTGTCGGCCCACGGACGCACATCATATCTACAAACAGTTCTGACACATACATACGTACATATATACTACTACGGTACTACTAAAGCAAACAAAAACAGATAGTGTGTTATTTTTATTCCTTCTACCTATCTACGTTGTTTAGAAAAGAAAAAAGTAATTTTAAAAAAATTATTTACTTTGTTTAAAAGAAATTATTTACTAATTTGCATACGCGCACGCGCGCACAGGTATTCAATTGCGCGCTCGCGCGCACTTTTCGTAGGATCGACCACTCACGACTAGCTTGCGCGTTCGGGTCCGCGCTGCTTTAGTAGTACCTACTACTACTACTACTACTACTGTAGCCATGTTTACATTTGAACAATATTGATGCTGAGTTAGTGTAGACGACAGCATACAAATCTCCACCATGATTTTATTGATCCGAAAGTACACACACTCACACAATACACAATACACTCATGTGCGCGTCTAGTGGGTATGTGTGTAAATACATTTTATGAAATATAATATACCCACTAACATACTCACATATAATACACACACACACATATATCTATCATCATCATTATCATCATCGTTTAACGTCCGCTTTCCATGCTAGCATGGGTTGGACGATTTGACATTCGTAATGTATGAATATGTGAATGCACACACACACACATATATATATATGCAATTAAAGATATATTATATAATACACAATATATACACAGATGTCTACATATACGTTTGTATATATGTGTATATATATGTATACGTGTGTGTGTGTGTGTGTACAAACACACACACACACACACAAATATATTTATATCGTGATAACCATAGAGATGATTAGCATAACCCCCTACATATCGTTTTTTCATATATACCTGGGTTGGCTAAGTCTTTTCCACCGCAACATCTCGTCATTTCTCGTGTGTCCTTGGAACCTCCCTCAACCAACTACGCATTTTTTAGCCTCATGAAACTAATTTTCTGTACTTCTTCCGCTTCTTGCTCCCATCATCCAGACATTTCTTTAACCTGCTGAGCTGGTGCGAACATGGCAACACATGTCCGTACCAGCTGAGGCCTTTCTCTTGCATTCTCCATTTGAGTCTCTTTATCCCACTCTTTTTCCTCTACTTCATTGGTTATTCCTCTGTGCAATAAACATCCAGAGAAGCATGTTCTCTTTGTGTCTATTTTTACAAAACTTATGTGTTCATGATGTATACTTAATTAGATATAGTCCAGTATGTATGTTCTTGGATATAGTCCAACACTTCTTTTAATGAGTATTACTTACTCGAGTGTAGTCCAGTGCTTTGTCACTGTGGGGAGTGTGTTTACAAGTCTTGTGCGAGTGACGGAGGTGACACACGGTTAAAATACATCATTTCATTCAGAAAATAGAAATAAATTTTAATGAGTATTACTTACTCGGATATAGTCCAACATTTTGTCAGTTATTTTAGGCCCCATTTGTTGTCTTTATTCCCGATGTTTTTGGATAGATTTTGGAACAATGTTTTATCGCTCTCACATGTTAAACGTCCCTGTTGTTTTTGTTGTTATTATTATTATTATTATTATTTAATTTGCATGTTTGTTACAATCACTCACCAAGACACACCCAGCATACTAGGGCGAGTGAAAGATAAGCGATGTTACAGTACGACTGAAAGCTTTGGCAGGGGCAGTAGTGAAATATATTTATGTAATACAACACATACATTTAAATCGACGTGGTTTTTATAAGGATGTGGGCAGTACTTGTCAGCACATTCATTTGGATTTCTCTGAGACATGGTTTTCCTGGAATCTTCTCTAGATGTTTCTGACATCCCTTTCTTATTATACCTAGGGTACCCACAATAATAGGAATAATTCTCGTTTTTAAGATCCCACATCTTTTGTATTTCAATTTCCAGTTCCTTATATTTACTTAATTTATGAAATTCCTCTACAGATATATTTTTATTTGTGAGAACACTTACATCTATTAGTCTACATTCTTCCCTGTCTTTAATGAATGTGTCTGGCCGATTAGCCTGGATCGTTCTGTCGATGTTGACTGGAAAATTGCAGAGGATGGTGACATCTTTACCTTCAACAACTGGATCAGGGTGATGTTCATACCAGTAAGCAGGAGTGCTAATTTTGTAGTGTTTACATATTTTCCAATGTAAATACTGTCCTACCCTATCATGACGATTTTTGTATTCGTAAAATACATTATTGTTATTGTTGTTGTTGTTGTTATTATTATTGTTATCCTCTTTCAATTTTGTTTCCATTTCTTACCGAATGGTTTTCCAACCCCTAGGGCAAAGAAGCTCATTGTATATTATTATTATTATTATTATTATTATTATTATTATTGAGAGAGCAGTGCATGCCATCAAAGTGACACTGGGGTATAAATATACAAATCGTAGTGTACTCATTATGACTACCCGCCTGAGAACATGCATGATGACTATCTGTGTGTGACATAGTGATTTTATATCAAGATAAACAGCACATGACCGTGTAGGTGGTGCCCAGTTGGAATTTTCTTCAGGCCAAGTAGCCCATCCCGTTCAAAAGGTCCTTGAATAAGGTTTGTTTAAAGGTGATGTAAGAAACACCCATTTTTCCAGAGGTGACTTATTCAAACCCCCAAAGAATTCCTTTCAGCACATGGCTATGCGGCTCACCCACTACTTCTGCTCGTGATCAGAGAAGCACATATCGTCAGCCACTAAAGGATATGCTCAACTGATTAAGGTCAAACAACTGACAGGGTATTGAGAAGAATATTTTCTATAGCCCATCTTTTATAGCAAGACAAAACATATACATGATAACACTTCCAAACAGTTAAGATTAGAAGCCATGAGAGCCACTGCTTGGTACTTGTTGTTGCTGTTACAGTTGTTCATCATCATCATCATGACTATTATTATTCCCCACTACTCGTGATCAGGGATGCACATATCATCAGTATGCTCTACTAGTTAAGGGCAAACAACTGACAAGCAAATCTGTGGTATTGAGCAGAATATTTACTGTAGCTCATCCTTTACACTAAGACAAAACATGTACGTGTTAGTGTTCTCAGTTCAAATTTTTTCCAAAGTCGATATTGTCTTTCATCCTTCCAAATAAAGAACCAATTAAACGTGCGAGTCGATTTAATCGACTGGCTCACTACTCCAAAATTTCAGGCACTGTGCCTATAGAAAGAAAAGATTATTATTGTTATTATTATTTTATTGTCTTTGCACAGCTTCTAATGCTGGAGATGTACTATGGTGTCAGCTGTTCCCTACCATTATTATTTTTATTATTATTATTATTATTATTATTATTATTATTATTATTATTAAGGCAGTGAACTAGTAGAATTGTCAGTACATTGGACAAAACGCACAGTGGTTTTTCTTCTGGTTTTACGTTCTGAGTTCAGATTCTGCCGAGGATGACTTTGCCATTCATCCGTTTGGAGTCCATAAAATGAGTTTGGCACTGGGGTCAGTGTAATTGATTCTCACCTTACCCACAAAATTTGGGGCTTGTGCTTTTAATAGAAAGAATTCTGTTTATTATGCAATGGTGGCTTGATCAGGATCTGTTAGAGTAACAGACAAAATGTCGCAATGTATTCTGGTTGTGAATGTTCCGAATTCAAATCCAATCAAAATCAACTTTACTTTTCATTCTATCAGAGACCACTGAAAAAATACCAACTGAAGGCACTGGATTAGCCAAACTATAAGAAGGTTGGACGGATGCTTACGGTATTTGTTCCATTCTGAATTAAAATTCCAGTAGGTTAATATAATTAAGTAGTCATCTGGTTTAATACCATCATTTGGTACTTGGGGTGCCTTTAGCAGAGTCCACTCTGTTGTATGCATTTGAACTAAGCTTCTAGCCTGAGTATACCTTTTTCCCTTCCACCTGCCTTGGAGGCCCTGTAGAAGGTCGTGTTTACAATTAGAGACGGAACACATGTGAAGACGAAGTTAGATGCGAATTCAAACTCAGGGCTAACCTTCCTGCACCATGTGTTGCTCTGATTCCAAGACTGCAAAATTGTTGGAGCATCGGGAAAATGGGTTGCAGTTATTTTTCCTGGCCATTTAGGTTCTGCATTCAGATCCCACTGAGGTTACCTTTGTCTTTCATCCCTTCAAGGTCAAAAAAAAAGGTAATGATCCAAGATGGTGGGTTAACCGACATTCTGTCGGTTGCGATGATGTGTGTTCCACTTAATCTAATCAATGGAACAGCTGCTCATGAAACTGAAGTGCAAGTGGCTGAGCACTCCACAGACACTTGTACCCTTAATGCTTAGGGAGATTCTGCATGACACGGAATGTGACAAGGCTGGCCCTTTGAATTACAGGTACAGCTCGTTTTGTCATCTGAGTGAACTTGAGCTACGTGAAATAAGTGTTTTTCTCAAGGACACGACACATCACCAGGAATCGAACTCATGACCTTACGATCGTGAACCAAGTACCCTAATCACTAAGCTACTCCCTTTCATATGGTGCGTTAGCTCAATTGTAACATCAGACCAGATGCCTATGTTATTATTTCCAACTCTTTTTATTCTGAGTTCAAATTTTACCAAGGTAAACTTTGCCTTTCATCTTATCGCATGTCTAAAAAAGAAAAAGAAAACAAAAATGAAAATTAAAATAAAAAAAGAAAAGCGGTATCAGTCCATAGGAGTGGATCGCCAGACGTGTTGGAGCACCATGCTGTATTCTGTATCTGTCACGGCTCAGTGCATTTTGTGTTTAAATCATGCAACCATCGTTGAAAATAAAAATGGCGACTCTTCTGCTAGGAATTGTAACTGATAGATAATATCTGTAATTTGAAGAAAGAAAAAACAAAAGAAACCGAATTCAGTCAGGCACTTCTTTCTGTTCGGTTTAAAGATGGACCTCTGTTGGTGTCATCTCCACGAATGCTACCATCATTACCACTATCACCAACTTTGTCGGCATCAATATCAGCACCACCACCACAAGAGTACTAGCAGAATCCACTACCACCATCGACGCCACCACTACCATAAGTACTACCAATACCACCAATAGCATCACTACACCCACCACGGCTATAAAAAGCCTCCTTGCTTCCTATCTACTCCATCTAAGTTGGCTTAAGGTTAATCAATGGTTTCACTTCTCGTTTCCCCCTGCCCTTAACCCATCACTCTATCACTCCTATCCATTTGAAATAATTGATAAATTAATTAATAAATTGATAATCCTTTACCTTTTTCATTTGAAATAAAAGGTAGACGTTGGATAATGTAGGTCAGGTTACACTATGACAGCAAAAAAAGACAGATGTTGTCTTGATTGGAATAATTATGATAAAAGTCACAGCTCAGCTTGTTCAGAGTTACAACATCAGTAATGTAAACCCCCCCCCCGCCCCCCATCTGGAGCACTCCCTCGTTGAGAATTAGAAAAAATTTTCCTAACCTTTGCTAGCGCAGCCGCTGCCACCACTACCGCTTCTATTGTTTAATATCTCTGCTGTACCCTCCTCCATCAACAAATAGTTTGTCAGCAATTCATATTCTGTTCTTGAGTTAATGACAAAGGATTAGCACTTGAACAAGATTAACTATGAAATGATCAGTAGAGATTAAAACAAAGGAATGTGTTTGTAAATACTTTCAAGAGATTAACTCGTAATCCAACATTGGCAAGTAGCAAAAACCTTGTCAGCCCTCCCCATCCCCAAGCACCACTGCCTTCATTCCCATTCTCCACTACCCGTCAGTCTTGTCTACTACCTTTAATAAGTACGAAACACTGAAAAGTTTATATATGTATAATTAATAAATCTCAGGGTAGCAAAAAGAAAAAACTAGTCAAATGGTCCTATTATGGACATCTCTTTTATGTGTTTAAATGTACACTGTATGTATTTATATATATCTATATATATAAAAATGAGAATGTGTCTGTCTGTCTGTGTGTGTGTTTCCCTAAAACTCGAGAACTACACAACCAATTTCATTCAAATTTTACACATGTCTTACTTAGGGTTCCGGTTGTGTTTTAGTCAAAAAAAAATTTTTAACTTCTTGCAGAGTTCGAGCCCACGGCAACATAATATCTCCTCCACTATTTAAGTATTACGTGTCAAAAGTGAAACAAAAACACTCATGTCAAATACT
>NC_068983.1:62501142-62502018 GCF_001194135.2 Octopus bimaculoides | reverse complement strand
TATATATATAGACTCTTTTACTCATTTCAGCCATGCGGCTGCAGTCATGCTGGAGCACCTCCGTGGTCTTTCTGATTTCTTCAGTCTAGGGTGTTTCATATCACCACTCCTGTATGTGCCTTTGTCCCAGCTGTTGGCCCATTTGGTGAATAAGGGAGTTTGATTCCGCTGCCTACATCTGCACTTCATGTCAGGATGTTGGTTCATCCGATATTGTGGAGAGGAGAATGTCGAGCTCCTTTTTGAAGACATCTACTTCCACCTTATACAGATTTTAACATTTTTGTGGTTGGGTATTGAAGAGCTACACTACTGCATTACCTGGTCCTGAATTTAGATGGGATGGATGGTACCTTTGGTGAAATACAATGTCAGCCAGTTCTTATATACAAGTTAAAAACATAGTTTGTTCATCTCAGCCAGGTATGAATAACCAAAATAATTCAGATGTGAATAAATTTGGTTTTTAAGTGAATTCATATTTAGCAATTATAATCAAAGATAAAATATTTATAGGATTCTATCAAGTAGCGAGATTTTAAACTTGTATATAAGAACTGTGGATACTTTGTGTTCACATGGTATGTATAAGTGTTTATAATTATGTACTTTTAGTTGTCATACTGCAGACGGTAAAGTGGTATTTCATCACCAAATCAGAGATTGGTCTATGGCTAAACCTTTTTAAAAAAATCTCTCTTGCTCATTTCCTTGCTTTCAGCCCTTGTCTCTGTGATAAAGTAGTTTTAGAGCCCTTTTGTCATCTTCTTCTTGCATGTAGCATTACTTGGTAGTTACCCTTATGATAATTTTATAATTATATTCATAGAATTATATATTTTGTATGTATGTTTGTATGTGTATATTTATATATAT
>NC_068983.1:62490421-62499223 GCF_001194135.2 Octopus bimaculoides | reverse complement strand
TTCCTGTTTGTTTGCAGTCTTTATTGCACCTGAACATCTGCCACAAACAAAAACTAACTTGCTAGTTAACCTGCCTTTGATGTTGCTGCACCTCTTATGTGTCCATAGCTTGCACCGGGTACATCTTATAGAGTTACTACCTACTCCTTTTCTACATACTGAGCAGGGCCATCTACCTGAAGGGGTTTGTGTTTTATCTACCTTCCTACTTATTAGGATTTTGGTTTTAGCTAGGTTGACTCTAAGGCCCTTCAATTCTAGACCTTGCTTCCACACCTGAAACTTCTCCTCTAGTTCTGATAGTGACTCAGCAATTAGCGCAAAGTCATCAGCATAAAGAAGCTCCCAGGGGCATCCTGTCTTGAATTCCTGTGTTATTGCTTGAAGGACTATGATAAATAGGTGGAGGCTGAGGACGGAACCTTGGTGGACCCCTACCTCTACCCTGAATTCTTCACTGTACTCATTGCCAACCCTTACCTTACTGACAGCGTCTCTGTACATGGCTAACACAGCTCTCACTAAACATTCTTCTATCCCTAGTTTCCTCATTGACCACCAGATAAGGGATCGGGGGACCCTGTCAAAGGCTTTCTCCATGTCAACGAAAGCCAGGTACAGAGGTTTATCTTTGGCTAGGTATTTCTCCTGCAGCTGTCTTACCAGAAATATAGCATTAGTGGTGCTTTTCCCTGGCACGAACCCAAACTGCATCTCATCTAAACTGACTCTCACCCTAATCAGTTGAGCTATGACCCTCTCCATGACTTTCATTACCTGATCCAGCGACTTGATGCCTCTGTAATTATTTGTATCTAAAGCGTCACCTTTACCTTTGTAGCAGTTGACTATGGTGCTGCTACACCTGTCATTGGGTATGACTCCGTGTATCACCTGGTTAACTATACAGGTGACTAGGCTATAGCCAACGCTGCCAGATATTTTGAGCATGTCTGCAGTGGTTCCTGATGGGCCGGGGGCTTTCCCTGTCTTCATACTCTTAATTACTTTATCTACCATGGTACTGTCAACTCGGATAGCTGGTCCCTCTGTTGGGTCGACATTCGGCAGACTCTTTCTCCCATTCATTCTATTTATTGAGCAACCTTTCATAGTAGCGTCTCCAAACCTCTCTCTTTGCAGCCTTGTTTCGTGCAAGTGTACCATCATCTATGCGGACACATTTCTCTCCTACAACATCACGATTCTCTCTCACACACTGTCTTGCAACACAAATGTTTGATAGTTTCTTTAACAGGACGTAATCTACCTTGTCAGGGCCCAAGCTGAACTCCAGATATGTGACATTTACATTTGAACCCTCACCTGGAGACTTTAGGGTGTCATTGATGCAGGAGTTGTCCCTGCCACTGTGGAAACTATACTGGTTGGGAATAAGTAGATTGTTATTTTCCAGGAAGTGAGTTACTTGAAATCTCACCATTCTCTTGAATAATGTGATGATATGAGAGGTAAGTGAAACAATCAATTGGGATAGGAAATTTTGCAAATATAACCAGCATCTAGTGATTTCATTCAGAAAATAACTTTTCTTCTTGTGTTCTTTGAATAACAATGATAATCTTCATGCAATTTTGATGATAATGTTTCTTTGATTCCAGTGAAGCAATATCTGTCAAGTGAGCGCGTTGCAGTGGGCAATGTTATAGCTGGTTAATTTTTTTGGTTTTTATTTCCCTAAGTACTTTTCTGTTATGCAGGTGCCCATGTTTAGTTTTGCTCATGGACCGTAATGGAGTGTGGTGTGAACATTTATTTGTAACAATGTCCACAAATAGCAGCCAGTATTGATGCTGCTTGGAGTGAGGGAGGAGGAAGAGAGAGAGTGAGTGAGTGAGTGAAAAACTAGTCAACAAGTAGAAGATCATAGGTGATTGCCTTCCAGTTAGCATTGTGTAGATCCATGAGGCCAAAAGAGTGTGCTGGAGCGAGATCGTACTGTGTCGCTTTTGGTTGCTGGAATCTCGAACTACAGATAATCATACCGTGGTCAGAAAGGATGTGGTTACTAAACATTAAGTCCAACGTGGTTCTGTTGAATCTTGTTGGCATAAGTACAAGCTGAAAGAGGAAAAGTTCATTGATGAATTCTGAAAATAATTCCACTGTTGCTGCTGTGCTCTCTTTGGCTGAAATGTATAAACTGGTCTTCAAGGTATAGTTACCAGTGAACACAGGGGAGATGAAAGACTTAATGTTTACGAGGCATTCTTTGAAACACAGTAGTGGCGCTTGGGGTGGCCAGTGGAATTCAGTTATTGCTAAATCATTAATTTTGTTTCTTTATTGTTCCAGATTGTGTTTCCAGCCTCAAATGCTATGAATGTGACAATGAGTTGACCAACAACTTTTGCATGAGCGATTTAAACCTGCACGAATGTGGACCAGCGTTGGACACATGCCAAACCATTGTAGCTTATTCAGGTACGTCCCATGTCCCCTCAGAACTGATGGCAATTACTTCTTATCTACTTTTGGGTACTGTTTTATTTTTTAAAATTATCGTATTTACCAATGTATAAGACTTGAATTTTTGAACAAGTTGTATTTCTGAAGTTTTCAGACTTTTCAGGAGAGACATAAATTTTAAGAAGTATAAAACCTCTAATCTCCTTTAACATAAGATCTTCTGTCAATGCACTTGTAGCGCTCACTCCAACCACTTCGTCGAGTCCCCATAGAAGTCTTCCAAATTGACAGAGTTCCGAACTCTTGTTATAGCCACCTTCCTCTCCAAAACCACTACCCTTGAGGTTCTCCTTCAGCTTATGAAACAGCCAGAAGTCTCATAGAGTTGTAGGAGGGTGACGGATGGTTTCCACTCCCCTCTCTGTCAAGTTGTTGGTTACTAGGATCCTCATCAATGAACACCCTAGGTACAAACTTTGCATAAATTTTGCGCATACAGATCTTTATGAATAATTTTATATCACAGTAACTCCAAACTGTATGCTTATTGTCTATATAGACACACTATAGTTTTCATCCAGATAACTGTTAATTTTCTCAACCAGTCCGATGTTCTGGTGTCCTTCTCCCTCTCACACCTCTCATCATCTCTCACTTCCTTTCTACTGTCTTTGAGTTGCTTGTGCCAGTGAAAAAGTCAGGAGTATTTCAGAAGCTTCTGTGGAGTTTTCACCTAGCTTCACACAAAACTTTATTGCATGACGAGCTTCCAAATACTGGTACTTATCCTATAGGTGTCTTTTTGCCGAATCACTAAATTACGAGGACGTAAATAAAACGTTGGTTGTCAAGCAGGCGGTAGTGGGCAGACAAAGACTCACACTTTCTCTCTCTTACATATACAATGGGCTTCTTTCAGTTTCCACTTACCAAATTTACTCAGTCTTTGGTCGACATAGGGCTTAAGTAGAAGCAGTATCCAAGCTGTCACGCCATGCAATGTAACTGAACCTGAAACCATATGATTGGGAAGTAAACTCTTTACCACACAGCCATGCCTGTATAAATTTAGTATTTGTTTTGTTTAGGCGATCACCTCTAGTTTGGAGAAATGAGTAACCCTGAAAGTCATTGGAGCCCAAGGGTCTTGAAAAGTTGATGTTGTATTTGTATTAAATTTTTCTTGTACTTTCATTGTATTTCTTTGTCTTTTTACTCTTTTTTATTTATTTATTTTTGCAGACGTCAGTGAGAAGCTGTCCATCATAAAAACATGTTCTGTGAATGCTTCTTGTCACATCCAGAAACAGGAGAATAAAGATATTCCCTGTGATAAAACCCAAAACAAATGGATTTGCACCAGTTGCTGTCACGAAGATGGCTGTAATATCAGCGGGCAGGAGTTCGTACAGTCATCGTTTGCTGTCTTACAGCTTCTTATTGTGTCTTTATTTGCTACTGATGTCATTGTTGGATGAAACAAAGTGAATGTAGCAGTAGAGTATTATGTTGTTTGTTGCCGGTTGAGATGGTATGAAACACACACACACACACACACGTTTATATGTATTCGTATGTAAATAAAACGAAAAATATAGTAAAAATATCAAATAAATAGTTTATATATCCGAAAAAGAAGTACACTCTAAAACATTAGATCGGTAATACATTTTTACAAGATTGAGTCGTATGGCTGGTCAGGGAGTGACCAGTAGTTTCGCACCTATAAAGCGCTTAGCTATGTAAGTGACTCGTCAGACTCAAATGACTGGAGGCTCCCTTCAGTAGAAGAGAGATTATGTGCCTCGGACCATTTGTATCTGACGAGTCGCTTATAAAGCTAAGCACTTTGTAGATACGAAACCAATGGTCACTCTCTGAGAGGGAGAGAGAGAGAAAGAGGGGGAGGGGGAGAATTAGAATTAATTAAAATGAGCTGGTTAATTGGGTGAAGCAATAATCAAAATTTGCTTTATGTTCGTATTTAGGCGTGACTGCTGTTTTTCAATGAATGTGGCTTCCTTATTTATAAGCTCTTGTTCAGATGCTATTCCACTATGCTGATATAAAGGAAATAATTTGGAATTTGGTTGAAGATTTCCCGTGCATGTATCTATGTGTATGCTTTCTTAGTATGACTCCTCCGAAATAAAGCAGTATTAATAATGCAGCAATGTGTGTTCTTGTGTGTATATTCAAGGGTATGCTTGCGTTTTTTGCGAGAGTATATATTATTTTGTATATATACAACTGTGTACGTGTGTATGTGCCAGTATGTCGGAGAAAATTTTACGTGTTTTACAAATTCATTTCAATGTGCAGCGTGATTCTATTTTCAAGTGCCACTTCGTTTTGACTCTTTATGTTGTATAATACAATTGCTCTAAAGCTGATACCTTTCACTTATGTTGAGCTGCCTCGTTAATTGCTTTGCATAAAAGAAATATTTTCGTTATAACTGTGGAGTATGTAATCTTATTACTACTTTCTTTCTTTCTCTCTCTCTTTCTCTCTCTGTATACATATATATGTGAGTATGTATGTGTGTGTATGTATGTGTATGCATGTATTTATGTATGAATCAACACCTAGAATTTTCTTCTTCCTAATTTTCAAAACGTTGTCGATTAGTTATTGAGGATGAAAAATTGTAAAATATTGGACATTAATTACGTTTTGATTGGTTTTGTTGGAGTGAAGAAATTACGTCAAGTACTTCACAAATAAACTCATCATTTTCTGGGTATCTTTTGCCAGAAATCTCAACATATTGAAGAAAATTTTCTAAAGAAATAGCTGAACATCATGTCTTTGTGAAAGGCCGTGAGTGTCTTCCCAATTGTGTTGAAACTCACGGCTTACAAATTCTACAAGCACTTATTATAAAACCGACACACCTACATGAAATATTAAGCAGCACCCCGCTTCTTTCACTTTTTCCTCATTTCGTATATGCTCATTAGTGTTTTGCAATAAAGAATTCTTGATCCTTGGGGATTTCAATGCAAGTAGCTTCTTCAATTTAACATCGATTTCCATGTGTCTATATTAATGTTCTAGTATTCTGAAAATATTGTTTATTTTTTCCTCCTCTATGTAAAATGGTTAGCGGTCATATATTTTTCACTAAAATATTCATTTTTCATTAAATTTCATTTCTCATTCCGTTTTTGCCAGTCCCTGACTGTCTCTCTTCTTTACATATACGCATGAACACGCGCACACACACTGACACACCCATACTCACACACAAACACACACACACACACACACACAAACGCACACATGTTTATTCAATTGTATGTGATTGTACACAGGCATGCACACACACACACATACACACACACAAACACACACACATGTATGTGTATGTATGCATGCATGCATACATGTATGTGCGTAAGTATGTATACACATGTATATGTATATTTATATATGTATTTAAACATGTTTGTTTGTGTGTGTGTGTATATATATATGTATATATGTATGTATGTCCTATTGATGGACGAAAGCGCTGATAAGGAACTATCCATAATTCTGACTGCCTCCTTCTTAATATATATGGGGGTGGGGGTGCGTGTGTATAATTTAAAATGGAATTCCGAAGCTTCCATTTGCTTTGGACACTCCCATAGTCCGGTCGCCCAAATTTTTTACTCTTGGTTCTTACCAAACAGTGGGAGTTTCCTTACCTACTGGAAAGTTCGGGATTCCATTTTTAAAAAAGGCATACAGAACAATATCTCTTCCCAAGATATAGACAAATTTCATTAAGCGAACACTTAGATGAATGCACGGGAAATCTCCAACCAAACTCCAAATTATTTCCTTTATATCAACATATTGGGACAGCATCTGAACAAGAGCTTATAAATAAGTATACTACATTCATTGAAAAACAGCAGTCACGCCTAAATACGAACATAAAGTAAATTTTGATTATTGTTTCACCCAATTAACCAACTTAATTTGATTAATTCTGATTCTTCCCTGCCCCCTCTCTCTCTCTCAGAGAGTGGCCATTGATTTCGCACCTATAAATGGCTTAGCTTTATAGGTGACTCGCCAGACACAAATGGCACGAGGTACATAACCTCTCTTCTCCTCAAGGGAGCCTCCAGTCATTTGAGTTTGACGGGTCACCTACATAGCTAAGCGCTTTATAGGTGCGAAACCAGTGGTCACTTCCTGACCGGCCATAACAATCAACCTTCTAAAAATGTACTACCGATCTAATGATTTAGATTGTACTTCTTTTTCGGATATATAAAGTATTGATGATGATGTGTGTGAGTGTGTGTGTTTGTTTGTGCGTGCGCACGCGTATATGTGTGTATAAATAAATGTATGCATGTGTGCGTATGTGCATGTATATGCGTATGTATCTCGCCAGTTGTAAATTGTAAAGCGTAACATAAAGAAAGAAGGAAAAAGAAATATAAAATTTCATAGTTCAACTTTTCGAAGTTTTAGTAACCAGAGCATGACTCCTTAGGTGCAATCCTGCGTAGACTTACGCTCATAGATCTACGCATGATTGCACCTAAGGACTCATGTTCTGGTTTCTACAACGTTGAACTATGAACTTTTATGTTTGTTTTTCCTTTTTTCTTTCCATCTCCTTATTCTTTTCATCTCCTTCCTCTACGTAGTCATTTCATTAATATACACCATTCTCATTTTCCCTACTTTTGCCCCCCCCCCCACCTTATTTGTCTCTGATGACGGAATATCCCATTCATTGGGGATATCCTAGAATCAACTGTAAGATTTTGAATTTCTTCCTATAATAATATTGTATACGACTTGAGATGTTTCCCTTACCTTAATGTTTGCTGTCCTGCTTAACAATTACACACACACACACACACACACACACACACACACACACACACACACACACACACACAAACACACACACACACATATATATATATAAACTGAACCACAAAAGAAACGTCGCACACATACTAAATAGAAACCGGTTTATTAACGGACTGTCATTGCATTAATTGAAGAGTGCTAATTAAGAAACCGTTCTTTCTTAATGAAAAAACATCATTTCCTGAAACGTGAACTCAACATCTCATGTGACCACCGTTAGTGTTAATTACCACTAGGCATCTTCTGTATATCGAATGCATCAAACGACTGATGAAGGTCAAGTGGATAGCAGTCCGCTCTATATTAAAACTTGCAGTGAGTTGTGCCGCAGTTGTCGGCCTTGGATTTCGTTGTCGGCCTATGGATTTCGTCCCACGGAAGTTCTATCGGGTTCAAGTCCGGACTTAGGGCAGGTCATAGCAGTGTTTGGCAGTATGGGCACGGGTGTTGTCGTGTTGGAACACGTGATTCCGATGACGGGTAAAGTATAGCACAATGTGAGGCCTCGATGTAGCGAGTAGCTGTTACTCCATTGCCCCAGCCTTGGCTGATGTTTTGGAAGACCACTGGTCCAAGTTTCTGGTTGAGTGCAGTCCGGACCCATACAATGATGCTCTGTCCTCCCTATGAGTCTCTCTCCACCACACAGACATCGGCATTACGTTCACTCCTTCTTTTCCAAACCCTAGCTCTACCATTTCCCACAGAAATGCACTATTAACTTTCGTCAGAGAAGACTACAATACTGTGCTGCTGGTATCGCCAGTTCTGGCGTTTTTGAGCCCACTACAGCCGTGCCAGGTGATGACAATCTGTGAGGATTGGGCCCCTAGCCGAATAAGATAGGTTGAGAGGTTCTCAGCCGACAGCGAACTGTTTTTGTACAAATGCGTCTGTGGGGAGTTCCTATGGTTTACCTAACTGATTCCGTTGCCCTCCGGAATTGGTCCTGCAAGTGCTATCGGTGCAGGTAGCAATCTTGACATGTCGTTGCAACCCTCGGTCGGCCAGTGCATGGTCGAATATCCATGCTGTTTGTGGCATTGTATCTTTCCCCTAGTCGCTCAATTGTCCGAATACTACATACATACATACATGCATACACACACACACACACACACACACACACACATATATATATATATATATATATATGCGAGTAAAAATAAATACAAAAAAGGGGGGGTTGTATGATTGTGTATAGAGGAATATATTATTTTGTTTAAAAGAGTTCCAACACTGTCTATTTTTTTATGTTTTATTTATATTCCTGCAAAACTAATGTGGGATATAGAATATGGAATATACAATATATAATATAATATACAATATATAATATAAAATAAAAATGGATGGTACTATGAAATAAAGTATTGAATGTCATATTGAATATATGGAATATGTCTTATTGTATAGATGAAATATTGAGTGTTCAATATAAAGGATTAAATATATAAATATATAAAGGCCTTTATATATTTATAT
>NC_068983.1:62486763-62490290 GCF_001194135.2 Octopus bimaculoides | reverse complement strand
ATAAATAAAACATAAAAAACAGACAGTGTTGGAACTCTTTTAAACAAAATTATATATATATATATATATATATATATATATATATATATATATAGAGAGAGAGAGAGAGAGAGAGAGAGAGAGAGAGGGAGAATCCACAATAAAACAGATGATAGCTGTCTCAGATAGCAGCGGTGAAACAGCTTTACACCATTAGTGTTACGTGGCAAAAGCTTGTACAACACCCTTGCCATTATCTATCACCACAGTAAGTTCCAGTGACAAGTACTGAATGTTGACTGCTACAATTTTGTCAGCAAGTGTTATATCAGAACCTTCTGGAAGAGTTGCCTTCCTCTCGGCTTTGTCAAAAATAACGAGAACCTCCTCTACCCCAGGACTATATATTTAATCCTTAGATGCGACTCTGCAAGGTACTTTATACATACATGAATACATAAACACAGATTTTAATATTTTGTTTCATCATCATTCAGATATTACACAGTTTGACACTATATTTTCAATTATCTGAGTATCTTTACATATATTTATTGTTTTAACATATTTAAGAATGCTATCACAAGAGGAAAGGATATTCATTGCCCTAAAAATAGCGTATTACTAACATTAATCTGATTCAATTTCCTGTGTGTTACGAATTCAATGACTTGTTTGCGTGGACAGCTATTATAATGAACGTCAGTGCATAAGACTGGTAAACTGTGGCTATCAATGTAAGATCGGGAGTAAAATGCTAATGAATACAAAGGGCGTTTGGGGGAACCTATGGTGAGGAAGCGAGAAATATGGTGAGGAAGCGAAAAGACATACATAAAAAACCCAACTGATCTTATATGAAAATGATTGTTAGATGGTTAAAGAAACATGGAATCATCCTTCTTTTGTTTATTAGTATACCATGTAAATCCACTATTTTTGTGGATGCTTACCTGCCTTTTTACTTCGATACTCGCTAGGTGAAGATCGCTTTTGTAGCTAGGATTCTACGCTGGAGCGAACTGATCTGGATGGAGGAGTTCAAGTTTTTATTTATTTGAATACCACTTAGTGAATACCTATAACACTCCTGCTGTGCACGCGCGCGCGCACGCACGCACACACACACGCACGCACACGCACACACACACACACACACACACACACACGCACACACACACACACACACACGTGTATGTTCGTACAAATGTGTAACGTCATTTAGCAACATGGTAGTTGATAGTAAACTGAAGAGCGAAAGATATTGATAGAGTAGACAAAGGTTGAGAGAGGAATGACGGAATATGTGGAGATAGAAATAAAGTTATGAGAGAGACAGAGAGTGACAACATCTTTAAGAGGAGTAATTTGCTCATGCAAAAACCTTTTGTTACGTAGAATTTCGTTCAAAGCATTGTTTCTAAAAGATATAATTTAAAGATTTAAAGAAAGTATCTTGAAAAGCTCATTGACTAGGTGAGTAAAATTTGCATGAAAGTATATAGTTTTGATAAAAAATATTCGTTGAATACTTAAAATCTTTGGCATTGCATATCTTTATAAAAGATGCATTTGAAAAGGTTCCTTCGCAATAACACAGAGTTACCATTAAAGTTTTAAATCAAATAATAAAGAAAAAGCGTATGCCAATAATAAAGATATTTTACTGCGTATCAATGAAAGTCAAAGCTAAATCTAACCGCTATATATACTTGGTGGGTTAATAACTATATACTAAAAAGCAGAGATAGATGAACAGAAAATAAAGCTATTCTAAGTTTTTGCAGTCAAGTGAAAAGGAACACGTTGCAAAGTGGGTGAGGTAAGCAGATTTCAGGATTTAAATAAAGCGCAAAGAATTGTGGTTAAAGATCGTGATGATCATGTTTATCTTCAATTTAATTAAATCTAGTTTGATTTCATTTAACTAATTAAATTTAATCTTTAGCCTACCTAGCTTTTATGTTACATTTTTGTTTGCTTGTAGTTACCCTGTCTTATATGAATTTCCCTTCCATGTCTTTCCACATCGATTAAATGATGTATTAATGTCTTGATTTTAATTAGAATATGAAAAAATAATTTTCCCAACTTAATCTTATCTCAGTAGTTTCAGTATTGCATTTTAAACCATTCTGTAATTAACTCCTTACAATATGTTTCTTTATCATATTTATAACAACCCTGATTTCTCTTTACATTCACCTGTTTATATCGTAATTATTTCTTGTTAATAGCTTTAGTCTTTTATTTTACACAATAAACAGTCTTATTTCCTCCTTAATTACTTAACACATTTCGAATATATACACCTCTCCTAGAATTTTCAGTTTATTTTCATTATTATTTATATCTATTTTCTCATTCTAATATTATTGCAATTTATTAATCATTAACCACAATATTTTGCTTTTTCTTCAACTTCTGAGATTTCTATTCAATTTTTCCTACAAACTTATCCCTTTGCATTAACAAAACCTTATCAATTCTTAAATAGCGAGTAGCTTACTGGGTGTATATTTACCTTTTACTTTTGGAAGCGACGAATTGGCAGCATCAGGCAAAATGTTTAGGGGCATTTCATCTTTACGTTCTGAGTTGAAATTCTGCGGAGGTCGACTTTACTTTTCATTGATAAAATATAAGTTCCAGCTGAACAACGGATTCGATGTAAATGACTTACCCTCTCCCCCAACCTTGCTAGCCTCGTGCCAAAATTTGAAACTATTCTTATAATTATTGAAGATAGCGAGTTAGCAGAAGCGTTAGCACACCCTGCAAAGTGCTTAGCGGCATTTCGTCTGCTTTTATCTTCTGAGTATATATATATATATATATATATATATATATATATATAAGTAAGATTCAGTTGGATTAGGTACTTAAATTGAGGCACCAGGTTAGATCAGAATAAGATTTACCCACAACAATATTATGTAAATATCAAACTTGGTATATAAACCGCTCAATGATATTCATGCAGTGCATATAGACAATTACACCCAGATGAGTAAAGAAATCCGCTTTTTGTGCTATTCAGACATGTTCGTTTTATATTAAGTATACAGTTCGTTATATTTACGAAAGGCATATTCGGAGATAGGTGAATATAATATAATATAAATGAGTAACAATAGAGGTACAACTGTCAATCCATCATAGCCGTTTGTAAACTCCCCCAATTGATTAAAGAAAACATTATATCATTACAAAGAAACCGTTATCGTCAGATGAATTCATGGACTCCGAAATTAAAGACAATTGAAATGATTTAGTTTAAAATCCACAGAGCTGAAATTTTTATATTTGGTTGCATTTGGGTGGATTTCCAAAAACTAGAACTCTGATAGAATAATAAACAAAGAAGTGGAAAAGATCCAAAACGTTTAATCCATAACTGCTAAAAGAACTGCATTTTGCACTCCAGAACAATAAAAAGAAGGTAAGCCATATAAAGTCAAATTAGTCAATAGTCAAAATTTGTGCTGAATAAAATGAAACCTGTGTTTGTAGCCTTATCTGAGGACAAACTCTTGGATAAGTACCTG
>NC_068983.1:62466763-62481763 GCF_001194135.2 Octopus bimaculoides | reverse complement strand
AACTTTGCTTTTTATTCTTTTATCGTCGATATAAGAAGTATCAGCTGAGCTCTAGAGTTGATGTGGTCAATTTAACCCTCTCTCAAAAATTGTGGGCCTTGAGCCAAATTTAGAACAAATTATTATTATTATTATTATTATTATTATTATTATTATTATTATTATTATTATTATTATCATCATCATCATCATCATCATCATCATCATCATCATCATCATTGCCTTTGCACAGATTCTAACGCTGGAGATGTACTACAGTGTCAGCTGTTCAGTACCAGTGAACTAAGGTAACACCTTTGAGCGGTTCCAAGCAGTGCTGTTTTCTGCAAGTGCTCCACCCTTATTGCAGCCCCTATTTGTTCCACGTACTTCTCGAGATTTTTACTCACTGTTCCAGGGCTCTGACAATTATTGGTACTAATGCTACCTTTTTCATCGACCACAACTGCTTAACATCCCAAGCTAACCTGTCATATCTCTCAACTTTTCTTTCTTCCTGATCACATAACTTGTTGTCAGCTGGGCATGCTATGTCTATGATCCATCATAGTTTGTTTTCTTTCTCATTTAAGACTATGTCTGGCTTCCTATTCTCTATCTCATGGTCGCACTGAATCATAAAATCCCATTGGATCTTTGCATTTCTATTTTCGATGATGCCTTCAGGTTGTGATCGTACCAGTTCTTTCCTCTGTCAAGTCCATACTTGTTGCAGAGTGTCCAATAGACAAGATTGGCTCTATTGTCGTGACGTCTCTTATATTCCTTCTGAGCTGGTGGCGTACATTGGCTGGTAATATACCATACGCTTTCACCGTTTTATCAACAGATTCTGCGCTTATCACTTTCTACTGTGATACCTATTCTGTATTTTATGTAGATTGTTCTTAGTGCTTGCTCTTGGTCAGCACAAATCAGAGCCTCCGTTTCCGGTTTTAAAACACTTTTAGTCATCCACAGCCATCTTTTTTCTCTGTCTTATCTTCAACATCCCTATGAAATTGACCATGCATTCTTTTCTTTACCCACCTATTTCCAGTTTCATTCATTTTCAATTTCTTGTATAGAGCTTTATCTTTGCAATCTTTCATCCTACACAAGATTGACCTTCTTACTTCTAATATAAGCGGTTCTGTGGCATTTTTTACATACCATGCTATGTTGTTTTCTTCTGCTCTAGTGCTTTGTTCGCAACCAATAAGTACTCTTGCCCCTCCTTTTCCTGGTACACACAGTCTGTCTCTGTCACTTTTGGGGTGGTGTGACCCATATCTAGTTAGCAACTTCCTTGTCTTTCTGCCTAAGATGCTTAGTTCGTCTAGTGTCCATGCAATTACCCCTGCTCAATATCTAAGGAGTGAAACTACCCAGGTGTTGATCTTATTCCGTCCGTTTCGATCTTATTCCGTCCGTTTAATTTCGACTTAACGATCAGTCTCAGTCTGCGGAAGTACTCCACCTTAATTTTTCCTGTCATTTCTTTCTCCATCAATTTATCCATTTCCCAAACCCCAAGTACTTATAGCCCGTCTCTTCAATCTGCTTCTGCTTCATAACCTTCCCCGACGGTATCGTTAGCCCGTCCAAACATTTGATTTTGCCTCTCTTCAAGACTAACACACCACACTTTCTCACTCCGAACTTTATTCTGATATCAGCACTGAAGGTATACACCGTATCAACGAGGGAACTGACTTGGGTTTCATCTTTACCATACAGTTTGAGGTCATCCATGAATAACAAATGGTTGACTTTTTGCTGGCGGTTTTTGAAAACATACCAAGCTTTTGCTTTTCTCAGAATCAGTGTCAGTGGTGTCAAGCACAGTACAAAGATCAGTGAGACCAGGCAGTCCCCTTGGAAGATGCCCATTCTAATTTCTATTGTCTCTAACCTTCTTCCGTATGCTGTAAGGTCCGTCCTCCAATTCGCCATACTTTTTCCAAGCAATCGCTCAACATTCAATGCAATACCAGATTCATGAACTCCATAATCCAATAATGTGGGATCATATCATACGCCTTACGATAGTCTATCCATGACATGGCTAAGTTACTTTTCCTCCTCTTGCAGTCTCTAAGTACAGTTTTGACTATCAGGAGTTGATTCTTGGTACTTCTGCACTTACTCTTGCAACCCTTCTGCTCATGTGGCAGGACTCCATTTTTTTTATGATGTTCGTACATTGACTCTGCGAGTATTTCAGTCAATAACTTCCACATAAGTGGCAAATAGGATATCGACCTGTAATTGTCTACTGTATTTCCTTTTTCGATGCTTTTCAAGCACAACACTATCCTACCCAATGTCAACCACTCTGATGTTCCTTGGTCGGCATTTAACAAGGTGTTGAGTTGCGCAGCTATTAGTGCATGACATTCACCAAATCTTTTGATCCAGTAGCCTTGAACTCCACCTGGTCCCTGGGCCTTCCAGTTGCTCATTCTTTTGCCGATTTCCTTCACTTCCCTAACTGAAATGACTAGTTTTGCCTGTTTTGGACAGACTATTGTTTGTTTCAGTTCTTGCAACCATTCAGCCTCTTTTGCTCCTTGTCTTTGCTCCAGATGTCACTCTAAAACTCTTGACTTTCAATATTATCTGGTATCAACTTTTCATCTGAACACTCTCCACTTATTTCTTTATAGAATCTCTTCTGATCTACTCTTAATAACCTATTCTGGTGGTAACCCTTCATTCTTTGGTCGTATCTTACCATCTTTGCTTTCTTTGCAACGAAGCGCTTTCCTCCACTACTACTTCCAGGCCTTTTCTTCCAATATCATACTTCCTTTTCAGCGCCCTGTATTTTTGTCCGCTTTTAAGCTCCTCTTTCTCTTTTCGGTCTAACACAGAGATTTCCTTCGGGAGCATGTCTAACCCTGCCTGGATTTTTATTTTCCAACGTGGATCTTATCTTTTGTCACTCTCATTATGTTTCTTTTTCTTGACATCAACAACCACATTTTCTGCTACAAGAATACTTGCTGCCTTGATCAAATTATTCGGTTCTGTGATGTTGTTTGTTCTGATGTATTAAAAGCAGAGTCGGGAAAATCCATGATTGTCGGATGTCGTTAAAAATATACCTAGATTTTCATAGTAAATGGAAACTCGCTAGGAAGCGAGCAAACAGCAGGAGAAGACTTCAAAGAAGACTCCTGTGGCCCAAGTGTTTCGGCTCGTTAGTTACTGTCATGCAAAGGGAGCCGAACCCACCTAAGTTATGATTCCTAGGTGTCCTTCTGTTGTTCTTGAAATCTCACATCTAGTGGGGACTGAACTCAGAACATTTGAAACATCTTATTTCTCTGAACTGTGATGTAGATCACTCGTTCACGAAGACCACCGCAAGAACTAGCACAATGAATCTATTTCAAATTGGCTTTCCATTCTATTATGTCTGAGAACTATGTAATGAGCAAGAACGGCGATTTGAACTCGATATTCGAACAATGGATACAGGATTACAGTTGATTCTGGAATGAAGCATGGTAGCTGAGTTATTTATGGAAGCCATATCGATATGAGCTAGATCAGAATTGTTTGAGAAAATCATATTCACAAGATTAAAAAAAAAAAATGTGCGTGTAGTGCGTATTCTTCGATAAAATGTAAATTGAAACTATGATATAAAAATGAGGTTAATATTGATCATGCATGGATTAATTACGTGTATGCAGTGAGTTTCAGTTCAAGCAATAAACAAATTTTGTAAAAAAAATGTTATTTGATAAATTTTAAGCATTAATAAAATTGAGAAAAATAAAAGCTGTCATATCTATAATAAAAAATTGACGTGCCGAAGAAAACCTAAAGGCAGATCAGGAATTAGCATCCAAAACATTAAGGAAAGGTAGTTTTCATCTTCAATTATAAAAAAATACTTTTTTGTTGACCAGTGTTATAAGAAATGGAGAAGAATGAAACTGAATAAAAGAGCGAAATATTATGGATGTCATCATAGAGCACATTATTAAATTCAGTAATTGACAGAGAATATAGTATAACTGTAATGAAAATTGAATTAAATCATTCATATGGTATTTTTATGAGTATATATTTATTCAATGCCTTTCTTCATATTTTTTCAGGGAGTAAATTTCCACTTCCTCATGACAACAGTTGAATGGCAAAGGAATCGAATTTTTTTAATATATCGACTAAAAACGCTCAAATGTTTATCCGTATTTAATCTTGTGCGTTAATATAATTCTATGGATCATTGTATGATACAAATCCCAATCAGGATATTACCCACCATTTTTTTTTTTTTAGGTGGGGAGAGTGAAACATTAGCAATAACGATGAAAACGATGATGACGACGATGCTGCCGCTGCTGCTGCTAATGCTAATAATAATAATAATAATAATAATACTAATAATAATAATAACAACAACAACAACAATAACAATAATAATAACAACAATAATAATAGCATAAAGTATTCATGGACTGTGAACTGATATCAATACGTTTTTTTGTAAGTGAGGTTTAGATTAAAATTAAACAACATCTTGTCGATCGAAGCTACGATAAAACCTCACTAATTCTAAGGAATTTCAAGTTATTTTATGCATAATAATGTTGATATAAATAAGAGCGTCGTGTCGCACCAGTTTCAGTTGTCAAATATTTCAGAGAACTCATTTCTAAAGAACGAAATTCCAAACTTGAAGACACATTGTTGAGATTCGATAACATCAAATGTAGAACTATTTTTACAGGAAGTGTATACTATATCAGGAATTAGTTATGCAATATATATATATACATACATATATACGTATGTACGTACACATACATACATACATACATACATATATATGTGTTTGTGTATGCATCCATGCATATACATGTACATATACATGTATCCACATCTATCAATCTATCTTTTTCTATATATATATACATAAATGCATATCTATATACATACACACATCCATACAAATATATACAAATGCATGCATGCATACATATAAAATTATTCTTTATTCACAGTAAAATATTAGGAAAAAATGTCACGTCTTTAATGCAACTGTCTGAATCTTCACCTTTGCTTATCACATGCAATGCGTTTGTATGTGTATGAACTTTTTGCGATATCACCCTTCTTTAGTAGATGAAAATTGTGTCGTCATATCAGTTCCTACATATGAAAAACAACCACACATTTACGCATACATGAATACATACGTACATAAGCACATACATACAAACAAACATGCATGCATTCATGAACATATACATACATACATACTAACATATACATGTTCTTGGTAGTGTGGAATTCCTTGTATGTAGGATTTAACATATAACATTCATACACACATACATACAAAGAGTCACACGTACATACCGATTTACACACACACACACATACGCACGCGCATACACACAAACACACGCACACATACGCACACACACAGAGTTAGAGTAGGAGAGAGAAAGACGTTTTAGTGTGTGAAAGCATCAGACATAGTGTTTATTACATAGTCATTAGCTTAAAGCTAATTTAAGGTTGGTGCAAAGAAATATTAACAGTGAGAGATCAAAATCTAATATATTTGGATGGGTATAAATTGCTAACACTGCAGCACGAATTCTGAAATAATTTTGTAATCATGAAGTGTATGATAAAAATAAATTTTGATTATAAGCCTACTCGATCAAGGCTTATCTACACGCTCTGAATTTCGCAACTTGCACCCAACCAAAGAATCTGTTTATGCCTTTTAGTTTATTTGCATCAACTCTAAATAAAATTTAAGGCATGTAATTCTATATTTATGTATGTATGTATGTATGTATGTATGTATGTATGTATGTATGTATGTATGTATGTTACGATCGAGAAGGTGAATCACAATGATTTTTTTGTGTGCACAGTTTGTGACAGACCATTACCTTTCTTTTGATGGGTTCAAATCTCATTTGCGGACCCATGACAAACGAACCTCCACCAACTACTCTGCCTGCATACCTGTGCACACATTTCAATGCCGTGTATGACATAAGGTCTGCAAATCTAACGGAGGTTTCAATAGACATTTCAAAATCTACAAAGATCAGTACTTAACTGCAATTCTTGGTGGTCCAAATCGGATACGCAATTTATGTGGGTGGCTTTTCAATACACTGTCTTTTTAAAAAGCCTCATCAGACGCCATGATGGATCTAAGGTTTAGGTAGAAGAGGTGGTCAGACTCTGCATAAGGAACAGACAATCGCCATGTATGTATGCATGTATGTATGTATGTATGTATGTATGTATGTATGTATGTATCAAAGGGATGTGTTATAATACTATTCCATAGCCATACCAACTATCCAACATACCTCCATCATCAGCTATCCCACGGATATCATTATGGTTTCGACACCTAGGCAGTACTGTTCAATCCGGCGGTGTCAACAGCACTAAAATAAGTGTCATTTGGGAACAAACAAACTAAAGAAACCAAAACTTTCAAACACAATTACTCAATATACAATCGTATCGATAAATAAATTCCATAAGTAAATTACAACCACTCCTAAATACGCAACTAAACAGCGACAACTCTGTTAAGTCATACAAAATTATAATTCCTACCGTCTTCCGTAGTGTAATATATGTATATATGTATGCATGCATGTATGCATGCATGCATGCATGTATGTATGTATGTATGTATGTATGTATGTATGTATGTATGTCTCTTCTATTTTTTTTAATTATTATAAATCTTCCACTGAGGAGGGAGCCGCTTTCCAAGATACAAGGCTCCATCTTTGGGATGTAGTTAACAAAGACAAATTCACATTTGGAACTTGACAAAAGTATTGCATATTTTTATTGTTCCGCTTACAGATTGCACTTGTAATATACGAATCAGCCAGTCAATTTCTCTTTCAGAAAATCCCAGTTTATCGAGATTCTCTTTGCTCCAATTATTATTGGTATGAATTCATATTCATAGTCTGGATATAGAAGCTGGAGGTTTCGAAGCAGTTGTCCATAGATATCTTCTTTTTCTTTGATTTTTCAAAGAGATATTTATATCTCCAGGGCAGTTAACTTGTATGATGGTACATATCTTTGCCCCTCTTTTCAAAACAACAATATCCGGCCTGTTATGCTTACATTTGACAGAAGGTTTGTTGGGAATATTCCACCAGTAGTTGGTGTTTATGAATGTATTCCATAACAGGGATTTTCTAAGTTTATTTCGGGACAGTCTTTTTTGCGGATGTAAATTGTTTTAGCAACAACATCGTACCAAATAGGGAGGCAGTACCGTGACGACATTTTAGGACAGCTGCTAATCACACGTATAATGTCTTCCACAGATACATGACATAGCCTACACATGCGGTTGCAGCTTGGGATTACAAGAACGTCACTGTCCCTCTTGTTCACCAGGTACTTTTGATAATCACCTTTTCCTCGATTGCAAACGCATAACCTTCAAAGTGTGACGTGATGTAGTGGTCTTCTGTCCAAGAGAGGTTGGGATTCGTGTCAATTCTACTGTCTTCCTCAAGCCTCCGGGCAACATACCCATGCATGGTCTTGTTTTTGTATGCTGAAAGCTTTCCACCCAGGTGTTCTCTGAGTTAAGAGAGCCCAGCTGTTTTGGGGCTGTATAGGAGATCATCAGGAAGAGAGTGTTTCTTGAGGAGTTCACTGCCAACTCGTACAATGTTGCTCACTTCACTTTTCAGGACTGCATTAATATATTTATTTTTGTTGCTGATGTTTAGCTGGTGATGCCTGAATGATACCATATGGCATTCGAAGGCCTTCTACACTGATCTCAGGCCTCTAGTACTTTCATTTCTTCTTAGGCAGAACCTGTCAACATCACTGTTCCTATGGAAGTTCCCAGTTGTCAGGATTTTGCGGGTTTTGATATCTATAGAGTGGATTTACTCTACAGACCAATCAAGTATCCCAGTATATCTAACCTGAGCGAAGATGATGCCCACATGCAAACATTGTTAGGAGAGGTTGTCAACTGCAGACGAGTATGCGTTATAAGTAACAGCAAATATGCTTTTGATGAGCAGAAAGAATGTGTTTGAGGGAAGCTAAAAGCATCTGCCAAATTCTCTCTAATAATATCTTGCATTCGAAAAGGAATCTTCGAATAATGTACTCGTAAGTACAATGTCTAAAGGAATTCCCTTGATCATAGCTCTGGTCGCTTCAGTATTGACTTTGACTAAACGAAATTAAAATCAGCAACGACTACAATATTTGGGATACCTCTGGAACAGAAAAAAGGTTCAGCTGGCAATGTAGTTATGAATCTAATCTACTGAGAGTGGCTTATGTAGAAGGTGCAGCAAAACCTTCAGATTCACCAATATTGATAGATGTTTCAACAATAACCGCATAGTGAGCACCATGATGGGAACTACAAACGAGAAAAGGTCACTTACTTTAAGATACCATTACCGTCGCAATGTGTATCATCATCATCATCACGGTGGTATAATCAGCTTGGTATCATGTTCCACGACAAAATTGACAATGCTGAGTTAATAATTATCATAGCGACACATAATACCTCCAATGTTGTGCTAAGACGTGCTGAAAAGTTAATGATCAACACCGTTGTAGATATCTAATTATTTACAATTATGGAATTTAAGAAATAATTCTATTATACCATTTGTAATTTACACAATAGGAATTATATACAAACACTTCAGTAAAGATACCGACAGGTCAGTTTACAGATATAGTAACGTTCCAGAAAATAATAATACTAATGACTGTAAATGTTGTTTGAGTATTGTAGTAGAGCATTTGTTAATGTTGAATATTTATATTCACCCTTTCTACTTATGTGAACATTTATTTATTATTTGTAATACAGGACAGAAAGTTATTAATGTATCTCTCAAGCAATAAATAAATAAAATAACGACTACAAATTATTTGGAAAGTAACACAATCTATTAAAAACATGTTCAAAACATATATGGAATTTATTTTACAAAACTCAAAGAGATGAAATAAAATCTCACTTCAGTGGAATTTGAAGTCAGTTATTAGCTGAAATAAGGAAAGTGTGGATGGTATACGTAATTATTTTATTTATATATTTGGCTATACGCTTTTCTACTTCCAACACAATACCACCATAAAAATGTAATACATACATACATACATACATACATACATACATACATACATACATACATACATTGCAGCCGAAAAAATAACATTTGGACCACATTTGGACAATTTGTTTGCAGTGCCAGTACTCATACCAGCATTTGAGCTGCTTGATTGGACGCTTGATGAGATCCGAGCTATTGATGTGAAAACCAGAAAAATACTTACAAGCATACATAATTTCCATATAAACAGTGACGTAGACAGCCTGTACCTATAACGAAAACAAGGCGGCAGAGGCTTAACATCGGTCCAAAATGCCTTTGAATGTCGCATCATATCCCTTCGGTAAAATTTTTAACCAGCAATTGTCGAAGTGCATCTCTTGACAAAGTTTGCATAGATGAGGCTTATAACATTATAAGACTTGGAAGGCAGCTCTTTGAGCAACACTCTTTGTCTGATAACTTAGAATACATGCCCAAAGAAGTCACACGACTGTACCGCAACGTATCATCAAATGAAAGGATGAGCTTATATAAGTAGAAGACTATGCATGGATATGTTTGTAGAAAGCTCCGTGATGATAGTAACATCGATCGTCAAAACAGTTTATCATGGATCAATCGCCGGAACAACCTCAGAAAAGGACCATAAAAACAACGAACTTAGCACCTGAGCAACTCTGGACCCCTATAACAACTGAAGAGGTCAGCCAGGCACCGCAAATACTAAGTAACTGGAAGGCACCTGGGAACGACAAGATCCCCAATTTCTGGTTAGAATATCTGACAGGAATGCACAAAAAGCTGGCTCAAAACTTTAACAACATACTAGCAGAGCCAGAGACAATGCCTGAATGGCTCACGAAAGGGAAAACTATCCTAATTCCCAAATCCACGGAAACGGCAAAACCACAAAACTACAGACCTATAACCTGTCTCCTTACAATCTACAAAGCCTTTACTGCAATAATATCGCAGAGATTGAGTAAACACCTGGAAGAAAACAACCTGTTTCCTGAAGAGCAGAAGGGATGCTGCAAGGGCTCATACGACTGTAAAGATCAATTAATGATCAATAAAGCCATAACTGAATACAGCCGCAGAAAGAATCGACTGCATTTTCATTTTTTTTTTTCTATTTTTTTCCTTTTTCTCTCGGACTTTCTTCTCATTTGTCTCTATCACATGACTTTGTAAATGAACAACCTTGATGATTTTCTAAATGAGAAATTCTGAAATAAACTCAACTGCTCTCACAAACGAAAATACTAAAGATGAACCCGACCGCTCTCAAAAATTAAGTAAAAAATCAGAAAAATAATCCAGAAAACCTGTTCGGTACCAGATCGATCCCGAAATCTAATCAATTCGTGCCAGTTATGAGGACAAACATCCCCGAAAGTTTCATCTGAATCTGTCCAGCGGTTCTTGAAATATCTTGTCCACGGACAAACAAACGCGACTGAAAAACAATATCTCCGCCTCAGCGAAGGCGGAGGTAATAATAACAACAACGACAACAACAATAATCCTATTATATAACAACAACAATATTGATGATGGTGGTGGTACAAAGATATATAATACAGTTTATAGAACGTAGTAAAATGAATCAATATAATCTATATTTTAACGACAGAAGCTAATTATATATAATTTATTTGATTATTAAAACTTCGTGTGGGCAAGCTTTCACACTTTCCGAAAATGTAGATACATATATAGGAAATTTTTCGAACAATACATCCATGTCTATGCGTGTGGGTTTGTGCTGTGCGCGTGCGTGTGTAAGGATATATACTATATACATATATATATATATACATACATACAAACATACATACACACAGTCACACACACACACACACACACACACACACACACACACACACATACACACACACACATATATATATATATATACTTAAAACATATATCTGTTTTCAATGTGTATGCGCTTTGTTTTGATGTGTAATTCAATTAAATTATATAGTGTGCACGAATCAATATACACTAAATTTTCGATAGATTTTAAAGTGTCCTATTGTCATATTGTTTTCCTTTTCCAATTTCTTATTTTTCTTTCTTTATTTTTCAGTTAGTACTGTCAATAGTTTTAGCTTCGATGGAAACGGCATCTCTCTGAACTGGTATTAATTCTCAGATCGTCTTCGTTTGGTGTCTACACTTTTGAGCTGAGTGAACGATGGTGTCTCTGTGTAGTGCCACAATCTTCTAACTTACTTGAAAAATGACTGACACACAGTCCGATTTAGTACCCCCAAAATACTATAATGGTCATTGGTCTACGGAAGCAGCGCTGCCTAAGCAAAACACCAGCAGCATTAACGAGAAGAACAGCGTTACAACTATAATAAATTTCCAACATTGAGAGGTTTCTGTTCAATTCAATGGTAGGTTCCCATTTTTAGATATCTTTCTTACTTTCATCAGTTTTTTTATGGTAAACATGGAAACTCAAAGCAACATGACCAGACGCAACCGGAAGAAAATGTGTGAAGAGAACATCACAGATCTCAGACAAAAAGGAAGAAAGAGAATCTAAGAATGTACAGATGATCATCACAATCAAAGAGAAGGAAGAGATTTTAGTATATCACAATGACTTTAAAGTATTCTAAAAGATATGGCGAGCAATCGCTAAAACACACACACACACACACACACACACACACACACACACACACACACACACACACACACACACACACACGCGCACTCACACACATGCACATATACAGACTCAGTTTACATACCAAAACATTATCATTACATATGGGTCTATTTTTGCCTGTTTGGTATTCTACTGGGAGTCCTAGCGTCAGGAAGTGACTTTTCTTGAATTAGAATGCCACGAGAAAAAAAACCCTGTGGTGTGTAACAGTCTTTTTTCTTGAAGCATATGAAATGTTGACATATGTATTTGTCTTTATTGCATGAGTTATCAAAATTTTCGTTGCACAACTGTGACCTCATCACTCACACAATTCCAATGCAATTCATGTATCAGTGTTTAAAATAACGGATTTTACCAGTTGTCGATAAAGAAGTAATAACTGGAAGGGCTTCTCAAGAAGATAAGGGAGAAATTCTTTCGGTCGAGCATGATAAGACATACAGGCCTGTTTGTGTTGTTTTATGGGCGGAAAGTGTTACACAAATACTGGGTGAAATAATCCGACACATCTCTGTCCAAACAATCCTGTTCCAATTTTTACAACAGAGTAATACAAGGTGATAGTCAGAGGTACCAATAATAATGTTGATACCTCGCTTGTCAACTTTGAGACACGGTATGGACGAGTGGCTACTGAATCAGTGATGAGAAGCAAATTTTGATTAGAAAAGGGCTGTGGATTGACTTACAAATCTTAATGACTATCAAAAGTCACAAAGCCATACGGAAATCTGGCCCAGATGGGAGAATGGAGACAATGGGTATAAAGGTGATGGGAAAGTGATAGTATAGTGAAAAGCCCAAGTTGTTATAACTTTGACAGAAAAACAGCTTTAAAGATTTTTTTGGCTCTGAAAAACTGCAAAAGTGAAGAAGTGAATGCGGGAGATGGCAGTGGTGGTATTAATTAGAACAGTATGCCATGTTTTGTGAGGACTGTTAGTCACACTTCCAGATATGGTGGAGTTTCCGGAGGTTGTCATCTCGTACTCAGTGCTACAAATCAGTGACCAAGCACATCTTATCTCGATTGTTATTTTTAATAACACCTCTGACACACAAATAGGTTGTCCCCTCTTTGATTGTCTTCAGCCATCACTGTTGTAACCTCTTCCTCCCCAGAGCACACCTAGTCTTGTGTCATCTCCACCTTGGTACATTCGTTCCACTCGAGTCTCCTTTTCTCATCAAGCATATTGAGTCTCTTCACAAGTCTTGTTCTAGTGACTATACCAAGACATTCCTTTTCAAATCTAAGGCTCACTGGATATCCCTCCCTGAAACTGCTTTGGAATTATTCGAAAAGAACGTTAACCGCGTTGGACACAGTGAATTCGGAGAGGCTCAGAGAATTGTGTTTTCATGACCAAAAGAATAAAGTAAAATTGAGATTTGATGGTCTTGATGAGCTCAAAATACATCTGTTTCGTCTCTGAATATCTTCATATCATGAGCAATAATACCATTTAGGATAGCCTGTAAATCATAACTTCCTTTACTTCCCATCATAAATATATATTCTCATGCCACTATGAAACTATTTTTATAATTAGTCAGATCTTTAGACATTTCACACAAAATATGACTTATTCATTTTCACTATAAAATTATTATAAGTTGTATTAAAAATCTACCAGAAAGAGAAAACAAATTGGCGCCGCTTCCACTACAATCATAATTGCCTTCAACAAACAATCTTCAACAGTAAACAACACCGCAGTTCCAATCAAGAAACAAGCATAACCACCACCATTAGCAGTACGACTACCAACAATAAACAAACATTAACATTTGTTGCAGTAATTATAAGCATTAAGGCATGTGAGTTAATTCATCCACATTTTAAAATTTATATTTTAGTTCATTATCTCATCTACCGCCATCACCACTACGACTAACAACAACAATATAATGGTGGTCATGGCTTATTCATATACAAGATGCATCTATATAAATTCTGGGGATATCAGTACTATATTAACACAATACAGTTCATATCTGTTAATGTTTGAATACCAGTTAGGTTTCTAATGTTTATGCTTTTTTGACAGAACATCGTAGAATGTAGAATAGAATTAAAGTTAAGTCAACAAGAATTCAGTTTTACAGAATGTTAACCAATTTCTACTTAATGCTAAAAGCGCTAGGAATTTCTTAAGTAAAGTAAATTCTCATAATTAAAGTCGTATCATAATCTAGCATATGAAAGATTCAATAGCAATGAAATATTTTTACGAATAGCAAAAATATACATATATATTAAAAAAATATCAAGTTGATAATCATAATAGTTGTGGTGATGGTAACAACTACAACAACCAATATTACCACCTCTCTCTCTAACTTTTACTGCCTCTCCCTTTCCGTTCTCTTTCTCAGCTTAACATAATCATCCTCCACATCGCCGCCGCAACACTAATATGGTTTCTCTCGTAATATTAGTTACTCTCTTATTCTTGTTCGACAGTCTTTTATTCCGAGTTATTCATTTAGCCTAACACAAATCTTACGGTCAAAACATTACGAAATTTCTACTTAGGTAATTAACCGTTCTTCAAATAAAAGTAGGTAAAAATGCGTATAAAGTATTGCCTACTAGAAAGAGTAAATATGGTATGACTTAATGCAATAATATGCATATTTAGACATATTCAATATAAAGTATAAGAGAAATTACCCATAACAGGTAACTTCTACATGCTAGAAGAAAACCACAAAGTAAAACATTTCAAAGGGAAGAAAAAATAAAAACTTTTACCTTATTTTTAACGGTTAGACCTATAGGTTTCGAAATTTTTAGTAAATAAAATGATTTACTAGGTGAATTCTCTTCAGTAACCAGCCGACAAGGAATTAACGTATAGTTACAAGACAGAAGGCCAAAAGCACATGTTTTCTATATATACATTCTTATTTTTTCTAAATCCACTGCGCAGACGCAATTTCAGTCGGCAGAAAAGGAAAAATGCCGAAACGAACTTTGAAATTTTAATATCAAATACTTGAGTACATATATAAAAGGGTAGCAAAAAGTTAGAGAGAGAGGTAGTAATATTGGTTGTTGTAGTTGTTACCATCACCACAACTATTATGATTATCAACTTCATATTTTTTTAATACATGCTAGGCCACTGGTAGTATAACTTTGTATAGCTTTGCTACCCTTTTATATATATATATATATAT
>NC_068983.1:62462123-62466619 GCF_001194135.2 Octopus bimaculoides | reverse complement strand
AGGAGAATATACAAATAATAACAACAGACGAGGACAGGTGGTGTAAATAACAAAAGTATATATTAGTATGACGCTCGGGAATACGGAAAGTCTTTGACGTTTCGAGCTACGCTCTTCAACAGAAAGCATATATAAGTCCCGTTATCCCAGTGATTTACGACGATACATCGTCTCAAGGAAGACGATATTCTTCAATGACGAAGCACAACTTTTGAATCTGCCAGAGGGTATTGATAATGAATAGAAACGTTGTTGTTAGGAGTAAATAGAGTATCTGTAATATGCTTCGTATTTAATTACATTATTTTAAATTTCTGACTTCAAATCATGGTGGGATCAATACAGATTCCATCCATCCATGTTTAATGAAGCACTTAATATATGCATTTCAAATATTTGACCTTGTAAGATACCCTTGTAACTCTACTGGAAAAAGAAATAACTTCATGTAATAAGCTGGTTTTTGAATTGTAATTAACTTATAGGCGCAGGAGTGGCTGTGTGGTAAGTAGCTTGCTTACCAACCACATGGTTCCGGGTTCAGTCCCACTGCGTGGCACCTTGGGCAAGTGTATTCTACTATAGCCTCAGGCCGAGAAAATCCTTGTGAGTGGATTTGGTAGACGGAAACTGAAAGAAACCTGTCGTATATATGTATATATATATATATATATATATATATATGTGTGTGTGTGTGTGTGTGTGTGTGTGTGTGTGTGTGTGTGTGTATTTCTCCCCCCAGCATCGCTTGACAACCGATAACTTAGCGGTCGGCAAAAAGACCGATAGAATAAGCACTAGGCTTACAAAGAATAAGTCCTGGGGTCGATTTGCTCGACTAAAGGCAGTTCTCCAGCATGGCCGCAGTCAAATAACTGAAACAAGTAAAACAGTAAATATTTTGGAAGGAAATACGAAATTAAAATACATAGCTCAAGATATAGATCAAATGTTATATACTCAAGGAAGAAAACACACTATGTGTAGCAGTTTAACAGTTCAATGATTACAAAGCTCGTTGTATTCCTAAGATATGCGTTAATCAGTCAACTATTGGTGTAGGCTCTTTGTCATTGTCTTCAATATAGTTTCTTTCTACGCTAAGTTAGCAAGACAGTACATTACCTTAATGATATTAAAAGTTGTAGTTTGGCATAACCATATTTTATTAATATTTATTGATGTATCTATTGAAAGAATTGATCACTGCAATGAAAACTTTGTCTATGGTGTGATCCATTATGATGTGGTATATATGTATGGCTAAAATATCGTTATAATGGCTGAGGCTATATTCTACCACCTGTTTGCGAACCAGCTGCACAATGTGGTACAACATGATGCTAAGAGAGGAAGGACTTGTAACAATCTAACACTTTTTGCTATTCGATATCATCAGATTGGGCATGGTGACGTTGGCTATGCATAAGAAGAGCTGCAGTCATGCAACCAGAATAAGATGAATCATTTACATTTTGTAGGAGGGTCTGTAGAAACATTATTTTTTTTAGGTGTCAGCAAAATTTAGATGTGAGCAAATTCCTTATTTTAAAAATATTTAGCATAGTATCATTTCTGTAACTTATAGAAGTAGATATAATTAATTATAATAATAGAGTCGATGCCTGGAAAAAAAGGGACTAGAATGAAAAATGCGGACGCAGAATCCTAGAATATTCTTAAATATTGAATCTGGAAAAGTGACACAACAAGCAGTAACAGAATGAAAAATACGGGTAGAGAGTGCTAGAATATTTTTATGTACTGAACTTGGAAAACAATTAAAAAAAAAAACTTAAATATTGCAGCTTAAGTTAGAATTTACTAAATATATTTCTGTAATTCTTGCAAACCACTTTAAGTTAATGTTTTCATTTTAAAATCTCTTTGTTTTAAGCTTAAACATCTCTGTCTTAATTTTGGTATTATGTATTTTTAATTTCATTTTCTTAACAAAACTCATTATGCAAAAATTTTAAATCACAGATATTGTGTTATAAGATTAGACTTATGTACAATATATGTTATTCAAAAGAGTAAAAAGTAGTAAAAAAAGATATTTTAAGAAACGAAAGGAATATTTTCTTTTTAAGTTTCCATTTTCAGATAAAAAAAAGTATTTTCTACTGAGATTTAGAAGAATATTTTAAAAACTTAAGCTAATGAACAAATTGAGTGCAAAATGTAGAAATGACTCTTTAGTTTGTTCTTAAAAAAAAAAACTTAAGGTTACAATACATTGTCAATTTTGCTTATTTTGCTATTTGTGACTTTTTAAATGTATAAATATGTAATATCAAATTTTAAATGTGTAAACTTTTATGTAAAAATAAAAAAGGTATAAAGGAACATTTTAAAATTCTAACATCAGCAGCAATATTTTAAGTTTATTTTTTCTTCTTGTGCTATATGACCGTGTGTTAAAGTAAGCAATCAGTTTTTTTTTTTATCTTCATTCCAAACGACTGTAAAATTGGAATAACGGTAAAGCGTTTAGTTTCGATTGTGTATATTCCAAGTTTTGATAAGCTCTTTATGAATTTTTATTATAACATGGAAACCTAAAGAAAAATTAGAAGAAAACCATAACTCACTCGTGGGTTGCTGTAATAAGGAGCCTTCTTCATTATTTCCGTTCCATGATATACTGAAAATCAATCTGTCCCTGGGGAGTTACAACTGCGTATAAGTTTTTCAATATGATGCCGTATCTAATACTTTTCTCAAACATTCTCCAGTTTTGGAAATAAAAAGGACGCCGTAAATGGTCCTCTACGACACTTCCTAACTGATTCCGGGGAGAATAATTGTACTTTGCGGTATCGGCAAAGAGTAAAGGCAAAATTAATCTGGGCGGGATTTCAAATCAAAACACAGGGACCGGGTAGAAATACTGCATAGTAACTGTTCGGGTCATAACGACTCTTTCAGCTCGCCTACTGTAATGGGAAGTGGTAAGTTGATAAATATGGAGTTACCTCAAAACCCTGCTAAAACTTCGCAAGGACCTGGTGGGTCTGTTAAACCGGATGGAGGATAATTCTGTCGCAGAAGGGAAGAAAATTTAGTTATCTCTACCCATTTCTAATACACCTTTATGGCTTTATGCGCACATAAGAAATAAATATTCTTTAATTATATTTCTGAAATATCTGTTATTTTTAAAATAAGCGTTCAAGAATGCCTTAAATAATATTAGTTTTAACTAAATCAAATTAATGTTGAATTCTATATATTTTTAAAGATATGAAAATATTATTTATAAGTTCCATTTTTTTAAAAAAATTTTCCATTTATGTTGCCAGCAAATATGAGGTTCTCTACATATTTAGAAACGTAAAAATCTAATTATAGAGATAATATATATTAACTTGCAGTTAATTCTCTGTTTTTCTTTTTTAAATTAGAAGAATTGACGCATAAATTAAAATTTGGAGTCACAAAACAACGAAACAAAACTTTAACTGTCTCGAGAACATTTGCTATTAAAACTCCCGCACACACATGCACGCTGATATATTTGGCATTTGCGTTATATATTGTACATCAATGTCGGGACAGTCAGAATCTATCTGCAGTATTTTGTCCAATAATTCCTTTAGTTATTCTATCTTCTGGTTGGTTTAGCTAGTGCCGTTTTAGCCCTACTGAAACTGCATGACAGAGTGAAAACTTCTGGGTGTCGAAATCAATTTGGGATCGATAGACAGCTGATGTAAGGATTTGTGTTGTAATGTCTGTCATTTGTAATTGTTTTCGTCTGTGTGTATACCTTTTTACTTCTGGCTTACTCAATATTTTGTCTAGTCAAGATATTGTTTTTTTTTCTGTAATAAGTCTGTGTGTACGTGTGTGTGTGTACGTGTGTGTGAGAGGGGGACAGAGAGAGAATGTGTGTGTGTTTGTGTGTGTGTGTGTGTGTGTGTGTGTGTGTGTGTGTGTGTGTGTGTGTGTGTGTGTGTGTGTGTGTGTGTGTGTGTATGTGTGCGTCCTTGTCTGAATGTAAATGTGTCTGGATGAATGTATACAATCATAAGTATTAATTTCGAGACAGCTATTACACGTGTTCTTTTAGATGTTTTATATAATTGAATGGTGACAGAGTCAATTAATGTCGATAGCTATCTGAGATTGTTAGGTCAGTAAAAAAAAACTGCTTATTCAGCAAATTAAAAAAAGAAAAAACACACAACAATTATTATCGAAGCTTAACGAAATTTCGATAGAATACTCAGATAACGTTAAACTTGATGCCGTAAACAGTTATTTGACAGAACGTAATGGAACAGAATAAAACGAAAATAAAAATGCTCTGACATGATTTTTACGGCTCAGAAATATATAATCTAGAGTTTGAGATGTATTATCTCGGCCCCAATCTATATTAGTATGAGACAGGTCTTTCAAGAACAGTTTCTTTGTGTGATGCATTCGATATTTCCAGTGCACTACGCTGAAAATTTAGGAGAATATTCTGTGTATATATATATATATAT
>NC_068983.1:62456779-62461597 GCF_001194135.2 Octopus bimaculoides | reverse complement strand
ATATATATATATATATATATATATATATATATATATATATATATAGGACCATATTCAGATCATAGATCAAGATAAGATAGATAATTTGAAGCATAATGTGAGAAATCTGAATCAATTTATGAAAGCGAATAATGGGAAGATAAAAATAAAGTTAGAGGTTTTGGTAAAAGATCAACATTATGGATGAAGTAGAGAACATAGCCGAGTCATAGAATGAGGGAAAAAATCTCATCCATGACAGTGTATTTGGTGTTTGGCAAAATATTAAAACAAAGATATTGGATCTATCAGTGACTTAACAGTTTTTCAATCAGCACAAAGTTTACATCAAGTTCAGGAAGTTATTGTAGTATTGACAAATAATATAGCGATTGAAGAAATCGTAAATGTTATTGTTGAGATTGATGCCACACTCTCATTGATTTGTCTTATGATATTAGAATAAGAAAAAAGTTTTAGGCACGAAGACAGAGCAGCTCTACACATTCTACTTCAGGTGGTTGCAAATGATATAGTTAAGGGTATGACAATTATAGAGTAAGGTTTGCAAATAACGGTTCTAATCGTGATAGTTGTGGAACCCTTTCGAGAAGAGTTCACAATGAGCTCAATTCTTACAATAATTAATTGTAAAAATAAAAGGTGAGCCATAAACGTGAACAAATTTTCGATCAGTTCGTCACCTCTGTTCTAGATACTCATGACGACGAACTCCATTGCAGATTATAGAGATTGTCCTTGCAGCAACTCACGTTACTTCACTACATATCACCGAACAACAGAACAGTCAAGTTTATTTGTAGTGTGTACGTACTGAAATGCGATATTATTGTATGTCTAATCCGAGGTCGACTTTGCCTTTCATCCTTTCGGGGTCGATAAATTAAGTACCAGTTGCGTACTGGAGTCGATCTAATCGATTGCCCCCCAACTCCCCAAAAATTTCGGGCCTTGTGTCTAGAGTAGAAAAGATTACTGTATGTTTAGTTATTCCCTAATATTTTTTCTCTTCAAGTGTTCTTATATATGCGAGCTGCAGGGTTTCTTTAAAAATTTACATTTTCATGCATGAAAGTGGCTATATTGTTATTAACGCATTATCGGGAAAATTCTGTTGTAATGCACTTCAGTTTATGAATTAAAATTAATGGTAAACTAAGTTTCACATAAGGAATTTTGATTTGTGGCTACATTTTCACGATGCGGCATACCATAATGCAGTGGATGCCTCTATATACGTACACACATATAAATTTAGTTAGCTAGTTTTATTGGATATGTCTATCTGGAAATTTTCTTATCCTTCTTGATGCTTTTGTATGTTTATTCTTTTCTTTTTGTTCTTTATAATCAAAAGATTTCTGTTTGATTCTTGCACTTCTTATATCTACACAGGTAATAACTTCACGTTCCTAAATTATGCCGTTTTAAATACTTAACATAACATCTGATTTCTTATTTGGCTACTTGAACTCTGACACATCAAGTAATCACTCTTCTCTTTCTTCAACTAAGAATTTTCAAGAACTAATGTTTATTAAATACCGAAATCTACCGTCAATCGCTCTCTATATTTTCACTCCATAGACAAATTTCCACGTCTTGTTTTTACTTTTTCTTTTTTTCTTTCCTGTTTTATTTTCCTAAATTTGCTACTAAAATTTCCTACCATTACTAAATATTTGGATCCATTATCGTCCATTATTTTCATTACTTCTTCGAACATCTTTTCTACATCTTCGTTTCTATAATCTACATTTTATGCTTACATTTGCATGACTGTCATGACCTCTCCTTTCTAAAGATAAAATGCAGTCAAATGACTTTATCCGAATATAATCAGAATTTTGGTATATTCTTTTTTACTCTTTTGCTCACTACCACTTTTACTCCTTTAGTTTGTTTACTCTCTTCTGTTTTCCCTACATTATATACAGAGATACCCCCTCTCATTTTTGTTATAACTTCGACTATTCTTTTAGTATCCAAAAGTTCATTTGTTATAAGTGCATTAATTCATTAATAGCATTCCAGGTTCCCTTACATTCATCACACAGATTCCTTTCAGATTTGGCTAAGTAATTTCATCACCAAGTACGTCAATCGTTTTCTTACTCAACATAGCCCATTGTTGCTGTATAGTTTACTGTCTATTCTTTTCTACCTCTACATTATACTACAGTTGATAGTTAGAAGGCAAAAGGAAATATATATAATAATACTGAATCTTCATGAACGTGACTCTGACCACGTTACACTGTCATTCAGATCTAGCACTCTGTTAGCGTGACATTTTTGTCAACGTGTCTCGTCTTAGTAGGTTGACTGTTATATATAGGTTGACTATATATATGTATATATATATATATATATATATATAATACATTACAAGCAAAGCTGAATCTTGCTTGCTTGCTTGCAATGTTGCACAGCCAAATGGGTGCATAATGGGAAAATACTTTGATAGTAAAGTTTCTCTGAAATGTGAATACGAACGGAATAAAGCAAGTTTTACATCACCGGTCAAGTTTTACAACCACTGATCGGAAGGATAGCCTGTCGCGGGGTTACCCATTTACAGCGGAGTAGAGTAACGTGTAATGAAGTGTTTCGCTCAAGAACACAACACGCAGCCGATCTGAGAATCAAAATCACGATCTCAAGATCGTGAGTGCAATGAGAAGATAATTTAACTGATTGAACAACTGGATCTCCACTGTCGAAATGGATGAAGATTCATTTACAATGTGTGCGCGCGTGTGTGTGTGTGTGTGTGTGTGTGTGTGTGTGTGTGTGTGTGTGTGTGTGTGTGTATTGTTTACGCCTTTAGAATTAAGTAACTTGAGCTATCTGAAGTAACTCGTCTTAAACTCCGGAACTCATAATAGGTGAAGCTATAAATAACAGCATGTAGAATATTAGCTTAAAAATCCCTTGGATGAATAAAGTCGAAGACTGCTCGTTGTGCAGTGTTGGAGAATGGAATGATACTGAATACGTTAGAGAGAAGCCAATACCTCTGACAGAGTTAAACAGAATAAAGTATTAATTAGATGGGTATATGATATTCAAGTTTGTTTGGAGTACTTAACCTAGTGGCGTCAGTTTGTAAAGATCAGCTTGTTATAGACGTGTTGAATTTTTTTTTTTATTATGAACCCGTTCTCAGCTAAACATATTTCGTAATGTTATATTTCTATTTCTATGAAGTTTACATCACTCACTGATCATCCGCTTTCTATTGAAATCAGTATTCTTACAACTTCTCTATGAATGGATGCTTTTATTCGTATTCTGTTTATAAATGAGTAAGTGTGCAAGTATGTATTCGTGCACGCATGCATGTGTGCGTGCGTGCGTGTGTGTGTGTGTGTGTGTGTGTGTGTGTGTGTGTGTGTGTGTGTGTGTGTGTGTGTGTGTGTGTGTGTGTGTGTGTGTGTGTGTGTGTGTGTGTGTCTATATATATTTATATATAATGGATAGGGAGACAGACAGACTGATAAAGAGATACATAGACATACAGACAGACAGACGGACGGACGGACAGACAAAGAGATAGACAGACAAACTGATAGATAGATAGATAGATAGATAGATAGATAGATAGATAGATAGAATTGGAAGCAGGGGTCTGATTGAAATGACGTTGCTTAAGTTACTTCCTCTGTACATATATAATACTTACGCACTATGTAAAGGTTCTGCTTTTTACATTACAAGAGTAAGTAATTTGAGTGGCATGTATGTATGTATGTATGTATGTATGTATGTATGTATGTAAGTATGTATGTATGTATGTAGGTAGGTAGGTAGGTAGGTAGGTAGGTAGGTAAAAATAAATTGAAAGGTATACTGAATAAAAGCTCTAATTGGTCAAAACAACTTTAACATTCCCATATTATCATAAATCGAACATAAATATATATTAAAACCATAAATATATTAAAAACACAAATATATATAAAATTATCTTCATATACCATGTATGTATGAAGCTTATTAACGAAAATTTTAAAAATCGTTACTTCAGTAATACTTCTACCTTCGCGTAAACAGAAAGGAAGATGCAAAGTATATATATATGAGATTTGAATGGAGATACAACCGATTTCAATTTCAAGCGATGTATTGTCGCTTAATGCAAGGCATTTAGAAACTGGACCAAATGAAGCGGGTTATGTATGTCTCAGAATAATTTCTAACTCAGAAAGCATAATGAATTTGAATATTGTCAAAATACGAAATCAGGGGTCTTTACAAAATACCGTTGCTTTCATAAGTACCTTCTAAAAAGCTGGAAGATACTATTACCTAATTAATTGGATTATACCTAACTCTTGATATTTTTACTTAACACTTTCTGATAGTCTTGTCACATTCTGTGTCATGCTTAATCTCTCTGAGAACGCTGTTGAAAGTCTATGGAGTACCCGGCTACCTGCACGTTAATTACAGAAGCAGGCTGTCGTAACAGACGGAGTGCAAGGTTATTTGTGTGCGTGTGTGTGTGGGGTGGGTTCATTTCAAGATTTTTTTGCAGACAATAATACTTTTATACTTTATTTGAATACCACAAGCTGTGTCTTTGTATTGATGTTTTTCAAGAAAGTAGTCTCTGTTTTCGTGTTGGTGGAGATCATTGTTTTATAACTAGACATAAAAACTTGAAACAATGCATGATTCTTAATGCATATATCAAATATTATGCATGTATGTATGTGTGTGGGTATATATATGCATCTATGTAGACACACATGCATATCTTTGAATGCATGTATATATATATATATATATATATATATATATATATATATATAT
>NC_068983.1:62448849-62453511 GCF_001194135.2 Octopus bimaculoides | reverse complement strand
TATATATACACATACAGACATTCATACATACGTACATACATATATATATATTATATATATATTTGTGTGTGTGCTTGTGTTAGCGCTTTTGTGTGCAAATATGTGTGCATCGTATGTACACAATCGTAGTGAGGTAGTGAGTCAATTTCATTATTAAGACCATTTTTCTTCTGAACTCTTTGTGTATGAACATGCGATAATCAATTTAATCTAGCGGTGCAAGTATTTAATACTAAACACCTCAAATATGTGCTGTCCATTTCAGTCGTTTCTCTTTAATTTTCTTTGCATGTGTCCAATAAATTATATCATTCTACCAATGCAGTTGTACACAAATTGCTTGCAGTAATTCTTGTTCGTGTTTTTTCTACTCCTGCCATGTATTCTAATAGTACTTGATGCATTTAAATATCGAATCTCTTTCTTTTTCGTTTTGTTTTAATTACCAACTATTATTCCTATTACTTACAATTTATTTGTTATTTACTTAGTCATTTTACCATTGAATGCTTTCTTTAATCTACATTCTAAATACCTTGCTTCATTCTCTGCAATTTGGGGTTTTGCGTGGTTTTGAGTGAATGTGTGTCGAAACAGTGAGTGGGCTGTGTACAGTTGCTTTACGTGTTTTGAGGAAATCCATCAATTAAGGCGATACGTATCTCAACTACATTGTCTTCTTCCAAAAAGTACTGAATTTTAATTTTCTATATGTCTTAGTGTGCTGGCTATGCCGATGTATAAAGTGCGCTTTTTTATTATTATCTATCAAAAAATTGCTACGCGTCTAATGCGACCGTATTACAGATGGGATACTGAGTGTATGAGTGTATGATAAAACATTACATTTGTTTTTTCCACAAAATATACTTGTAAAATAGAGGTATGTCTTATGTGACACTGCGTCTTATGCGCCGGCAATAAGGTTATCGAATGTATGAGTGTTTAAACGGTAATACTTTGACATGTAAGATAATCAGAAACGACTAGCATTTTCTCCTGTAGTTGCAATGAATAAATAATTATTTCCGGCTTAATCATAATGCCGAAATACGAGCCAAGAAAATTCTAATTAAGAATATGGTGGTACAGAACAGAAGACCACTAGGGATTTTATACGGCTCTCAACTAATTATAAAATCAAGGACCCTTCGATGGAGACAAGAAAGAAGCAATGTAGCCATTAATAAATATTCATTTTTAGTTATTCATCACATATTTGATAATACTTCAGACACTTTAATATACGAGATATTAAAATGACTTTACCTAGCTAATTTTGTCATAGATAATAATTTCATTTATTTGTGATCTTAGTTTGAATAGCGCGGAGGGCAAACATACCATTTACATACTTGAAGTCTACAAACTTTACAGTAAGTTCGGAATAACTTCGACTAAAAAGCGTTCGAAATTGTGCCAAAGTTGCTAAGCATTATGTCATCAGAAGGATGGAGAGGGAGAACGGTTAAGAGACCAAACAAACTGATTTAGTTTCGATTGATGTTCCACCAAACACACACACCCAAATAAACACACACACACACACACACACACACACACACACACACACACATGATAATTTCACTCGGGTGTTAAACCTGAAGTTCGTCTTTTTTTAAGGTCAATTACGGGTCCAAGCTATCAGGCATACAATAATCCGGAGACTTTTTGTTTTATCAAACACATGTTTGAAAATTCATAAATATCCGTAGATTTTCTACTATGATAACCAAAGATAACGTCTTTTTATTACATTAATTTACAATTGCTTCATCGCAAATAGATTTCATAGGTATTACTACATTATGCAATAATATAGCTATCATTGATTCACCTCTTCATAAAAAAATACACAAATCTACTACAATTGTGAAAAATCGGTGTGTGTTTGTTTGTGGCGTTGTTAGCTAACTCCTTCTACATCGTTTTATTGATTTTGATGAAACTTGCCACGTGAGTGGAAGTCATGTCTGGAAATCTTGTGACATACTTAGATTGTCGAAAAAAATTGATAATACGGCCCTTGGAAGGGACCTTTTTATCTACCACATATAACTATTTTTTAAAAACACCTAATGGCACCTGTACAATATTTTTTGAACACTCAAGGGAACTAACCCATTTCATTGTTTATGTTTGATTACTTTGAATATTGATTTTTTGTGTGTCTTATTTCTAATTTTTGCAGACAATATTACTTTTATACTTTATTTGACACGTGAGTAAAGCTCATGCATGGAAACCTCGTGACATACTTAGATTGTTGAAAAATATCTATAAGAGGGCCCTTCCAATAGATCCCTCAATCTACTACATATTACTAATATTTTATTTTAACAACCCAAAGGAAATAACCCATACCACCTGACGTTTTTAGCGAAGCGATTAATGTTTGATTCTCACGATCAGCCGACCTAATTCTGCATTTCACTACTCACAGTTTTGAACTGCTAAACATTATTATTGCACTTCTTTAATTTGAATCTTAAACATTAAAGACTTCATTCCTACGTTTCTATACATACATACTCCGATAATTCTGCATTTTTGCAGTTACACTTTGTTCATGACAGTAGATACGTTTTTTATTCTACAACATATTTGTAGTAGCTTCATGCAGACATAGCGTGGATTCGATCCTCGATTGCAAAATTTCACTTAACACTTCAACAGCGCTTTCTCATGGTAAAACAATAGTTTTTCTGTGAATGATAGCAGTTATATATTTCCCAGATGCCTTCGCTAAGCAGAGTAATGTCTTTGCCTCCCACCAACCTCCAACAACCTCTCTTACCAATCACCGACAATCTTTCTCACCATCCTCCGAAAACCTCTCTCACCAACCTCCAACAAACTCTTTCTCCTCCAGCTGACAGTTGTTTTCTTACTTTTTACTGACGGAAAATATACCTTTTGTGGCAGTTATAACGAAATTGCTTTCTTATATCAGAGTAATAAGGCGCTTCAATAGAACGTCTTTACCCCCCGGGAATTACCGGGTACACCAAGTAGTACACACACACACACACACACACACACACACACACACACACACACACACACACACACACAGTGGAGGCGCAATGGCCCAGTGGTTAGGGTAGCGAAATCACGATCGTGGGATTTCGGTTCCGATTCCCAGACCTGGCGTTGTGAGTGTTTATTGACCGAAAACACCGAAAGCTGAACGAGGCTCCGGCAGGAGGTGGTGGTGAATCCTGTTTTACTCTTTCGCCACAACTTTCTCTCACTCTTTTTTCCTGTTTCTGTTGTACCTGTATTTCAAAGCGCCAGCCTTGTCACGCTTTGTGTCACACTGAATATCCCCGAGAACAACGCTAAGTGTACATGTGTCTGTGGAGCGCTCAGCTACTTGCTCGTTAATTTCATGAGCAGGCTGTTCCGTTGATCAGATCAACCGGAACCCTCGTCATCATAACCGACGGAGAGCCACGATATAAAAATATCATTTTTAAAAAAATAGTAATATATTTTACCAGGGATCAGAATGCTTAATAAAAGTCAGAAGACATAAATATTTCTATATAATTAGTGCATAAAAATGTATACACGGAAAGGAGACCACCATGTGGATTCCTAACATGCTGAAAGGAGCAGTCAAAACCCAAACTACGAAAAGAAGGATTCTTCTTCAAGGCACGCTGCTTGTAAACGAGCAGGATATCTAAATGAAAAAAAAATCTCAGTTAACCCTATACCCATGAGCTTCACTATCAATGATCAAATAGATCAATTAATTAATCAATTAATTGATTCATTAATCATTCAAAGTCATCAGTGGGATCGCTAGCAAATGTATAATTATGAAACTATAATTCGCACCGAAAAAACACGAGTCAAATCACATGTGCATTCAGTTCCATCTTTATACATCATGAGTTCAAATCAAATATCCTCAAGCACCGTGTCGAGTCGGCATAGTACAGCAATAAATAAATTCAACTGAGTAATAACCGGCCGAAGAATCAGAATACTTAACTATATAAATACAGTGTAAAAATTATTCTAAAATAATGATAAATTTTACCAGTGGTTAGCATGTGTAATAAAAGTCAGAAGACAAATATTTCTATATAACGGTGCATAAAAATTTATACACAGAGTGGAGGCCACCATGTGAATTCCTAACATGCTAAAAAGGGAAGTCAAAACCCAAATCACGAAGAGAAAGATTTTTCTTCAAGGCACGTTGCTTGAAAACGAGCAGGGTATCTAAATGAACCCTATTTAATTTAAATTCATGTTGTATAAAGATGGAACTGAATGTTCATGCATTTTGTCCCGTTTCTTTTTTTTCGGTGCGTTTTATAGTTTCATAATTATACACTTGCCAGCTACCCTACTGATGAACTACGGATGATTAATTAATCAATTATTTCACTGAGTAATAGATTTATTTGATCATTGATAGTGAAACTCACCGGTAGAGGGCTAACTGAGATTTTTATTCATTTAGATATCCTGTTCGTTTACAAACAACGTGCGTTGAAGAAGAATCTTTCTTTCCGTAGTTTGGGTTTTGACTGCCCTGTTTAGCATGTTAAGAGTCCACGTGGTGGACTCCTCTCCGTTTATAAATTTTTAGGCACTAATATACATATATATATATATATTAGTGCATAAAATATATATATATAT
>NC_068983.1:62434973-62448839 GCF_001194135.2 Octopus bimaculoides | reverse complement strand
TTGTGTGTGTGTGTGTGTGTGCGTGTGTGTATGTGTGCGTGTGTGTATGTGTGCGTGTGTGTGCGTGTGTGTAATTGGATAATTTTGGTGGCGTCTTTTTGAGTTATACCCTGATAACTTATCTGTTGTTTTTCAAATCGATGCCGTATCTGAGAAATGAATCTATGATTTATTAGTTTGAGAATTTTTATATTTTTATCAAGAGAAATTAAAACCAAAAAATAATTATTTTATGAAATGTGTTATAAATTTTGAAGCTATACACTTTAGAGTAATCTAAGTAAATTTTCGTCGAATTAATATGTTTCTGACTCTAAGATATCGTGTTTTGGGTGGTTCTAAACAATAGTTAGCTATAACATTAAAGTTAAGCATAAAATAAATATTTAAGCATTGGCCGATATTTAGATGAATATAGTTTGGCTTGAAAATTCAGCTAATGCAAATTGATTATTCTTAAATATTTATGAATTTATTATCTCAAGGGAGTATTAGGAGTTGTAGCATTTGTATATGAGGGAGTAATATACATACAAGGATGTGATTAATATATCCATGACAGCAATTGCGTGTAAGCATAAATGACAATATATAACAAGATTAAATATGACATAATAAAAGATAATCATTGTATAAAGTATATTAATATTATTGGCAGTGTTTCTCCACTTTTCTCCATTCGTTCATCCACCATTGGGTGTGGGAGTGTCAACTCTGATTTTATTGTATATTGTATAAGGTAACCAAGTAAGATGAAATATATCGAATTTATCTACCTTAGTTACTATATTCTGTCATATGACTGATAATGATCGAAATTTACTCTTGTTTCTGTTCGAAAATTAGTATGTATAACATTCAACGGATGGTTACATAGTCAAAACACTGAAGTAGCTCTCAAACTATGACTAGGTAAAATGGGTATCCTGGTCCCGATGGTGATGAATGCACCAAAATTTACGGGAAGCTGGAAAAGGAATGGATTTGAAATGCAAATGACAACCCAGAGGCTAGCGCTTGTATGTTTATCCCTAAAAGTGATCAATACATCTATGTGGGTAGCGGCAGCACCATCCCAGCTGTGGAAGCAGTACTCCATTTTGTGATTCATTAAATCTTGTAAAATGTCTGTAGCTGTTGGGGACAGAAATATTTTTTGGTTCCTAAGAGAAAAGCTAGTTTTTGTGATGTGATTCAATCAATGCTAAGCATATGCATTTGCTACGCAAGATCCTCTGTGATACTGACAACCAGCTATTGGTTCAACTCTGAGCATCCCACAGTTATACATTTACATATGTGTGTCAATAATAATGGTCGTTGTTTTATAATGGACTTATAGCAAGCCTTATAATATCAATGACCATAACTACTCTCAGTAGTTATAATCGTTGATATGATAATGCTGTCTTAAGTCATTTATGAATAGACGAGTGTTACGAAATTTCTGAAGATTTTATAATATAATCTTCTTATAAGGTGTTTTTTCTTAAGCAACGGATACTATTTATCATTTAAGACGACGTGACTAAATTTAGCAAGAAGCTCAGGTGCTATATCAAATGAATGTGCATGCGCTTTATAATATATACTTTATAATATACATAACAAATATATATATATATATATATATATATATATATATATATTTATACATATATTTATGCATGTATGTATATGCATATGAATACATACGTACATACATACAAACATACATACACGTCTTGCTAACAATTTGCAGTGTGGAAAATATGCCACAATGTATATAAAGAAATTTTAGCGAAAAACAAAAACAACGATTGTGACTTGGATTCCATATTTGTAGCGTAATAAGCGTGTTATGTGCGTCACTAAGACTTAAATGTCCGCATATATATTGTAAACGTCAAACCATCCCTTTTTTTTTTACGCAATTTCTTTTTTCCTGCTGATTTGTTATTGACGATGTTGAACTAGCGCGGAATCACCCGAGACTAGATTATATAACATATGCTTTATAAGATCTCATTATAATACGCACACACACACACACACACACACACATATATATATACATGTATGTATGTATATGTGTGTGTGTGCGTGTGTGTGTGTGTGTGTGTGTGCGCGCGCGCGCGTGTTTTGAAGTATTTATGCATGTGTGTAAGTTGATGTATATGTAATTATACGGTTATAAGTGTTTGGGCGAGAAATGGAATCCTTCTGATGAAGGATGTTGAGTCAAAACACAAAATCAGTTTATGTACTGTCAGCAAACAATAATGTTACATAAACTATGTTCATTAATGGGTTTCTTTTTTATGTTCACGCAGTAACATACACAAATACAGACGCACGACCCTATTATACGTATGTATTTACTCAGAAATATTTTTAAAAAACTCACTTATATTAAAATATACACATGTTCATACATATGTCCTTCAACGTATGTCTATGTATGTGAGCACTTTAAAAAAGAAAAAAACTAAAATATTCAAATACATAAATACAAATGAAGACCGCTAGGTTTCTCGGAAACGGAAACAGCCAATTTTTAACTATATCAGATACAATGTTAGAATGGTAATCCATTTACACAAATATAGTGGAGAGTTACGATGATCATAGTCAATATAAGAAAGTTGGTTGGTTGGGTTTAGTCTATAAATCAATAGAGAAGACAAACAATCAGTTACATGAGCTTTATCACTCGTCAGTATCTAAATATTTACATTTCCTGGCTTCATATAATATATGAATCTCAAAAGATCGCATTAACTGGATTCTTGTGATTTAAACACAAACATATGACATTCAAATCGAAATTAAGTCAGAAAATTATATTAAAATTCGCCTCCACTCTTCGTTATCATTAAGGCCAAAAACTGAACATGCAGTCTCGAGATTTTTTGCTTACATCATTTGCACAATAAAAGAAGTCCTTGATCTTATGAAATACCGAACATAGCTATTAATTATATATAAAACACAAAACACACATATAGGCAAACATACACACACACAAACACACACACACACGTGCGCATATATATTAATTACGAGATCTTTGTTTATAAAATACAATTAACAAATCAAAAGTAAAATTTGTGAAAAGCCTGGAAGATATAATTAGCAATAATTAATATCAATCATCTAAAATATACTGACAGAATTGTCGTCAGTTTCTCTGATTTGATTAAACCTAGCTAATCATCATGAACTCACGACTCATAATTGCGGCTCTGGAATCTCTATTATCTCCAGCACTTCCAAATTAAAATTAAATTACATTTATGAAAAATAAAGAACTTCGGATTCAGAATATTTGGAGAGTAAGAATTAGCAAAAGTGAGAAGATTCTGGCTTACCAATTAAAGTATTTACGGCTTATTACTTGTCACCAGCGTATCAAGTTCGTGATGACGACAGTCCGTTTTTTTATAGGCAAAATATAAAAAAAGGAAGGGAAAATAACGTTTTCTCAGAAAATTTTATAAATGTTTCACTAGCTAATAAAAAATTCAAATTCTTTTACAGAAATAACTAGACTATAAGAGAGGGAGAAATGAGAAAAATACAAATAAAAGAGATGGCGTGTGTGGGCTACTAAGCTAACTGTTCTTAGATAGATGATATAAAGAAGTCTTCAATATATTTTCTGGTTTCATATAATTTATGAATCTCAAAAGTTCGCATTAACTGGAATTATCTGCTACGAAGACAGCCAAAAGACTTACAATTCAAACAGAAAATTATATCAGAATGCGCCCCCAAATTTCATAATAATAAAGTCCAAAAAGTGAAGACCTCAAAATCGTATGACGCAACGTCGCACAGTGTCTCTATGATGGTGTCCAAAGGACATAGTGACAGTGTCTACAATGAAGTGGTGATAGAGAGTCAACAAATTTGTGATGAGAAGAGTAGCGTTGTAACAATCCTTAAATAGTTTATTCAGGGTGTTCGGGCTGAATTTGGCGATATTTTATGTCTCCTTTTTCCAGGAAAAGCTTGATGTATTGTTGATCTATCGACGGCGTTGGAGAGCATAAGGATTAAAGTTGTAGTTGAGAAAAACTTACATGATACCTCATGAAATATTTCAACCATTAGTGTAAACTGAAGTGTAAAACTATATTTGTATTTCAAATCATATCAGCAAGTGAGTTGAATATACGTATGTTCTGGTATCGATCGCCATCAAAGCTATTTCCGTCGTGCTGTTATCACAGGAATTGGGTGTACCGTAATAATGTGGAAGCTGTAATTGTATAGTGTTTCTTGTAACGATTAAATGTGGCTATGTGGAGGCGCAATGGCCCAGTGGTTAGGGCAGCGGACTCGCGGTCATAGGATCGCGGTTTCGATTTCCAAACCGGGCGTTGTGAGTGTTTATTGAGCGAAAACACTTAAAATCCCCACGAGGCTCCGGCAGGGAATGGTGGCAAACCCTGCTGTACTCTTTCAACCAAACATTCTCTCACTCTTACTTCCTGTTTCTGTTGTGCCTGTAATTCAAAGGGTCAGCCTTGTCACACTGTGTCACGCTGAATATCCCCGAGCACTACGTTAAGGGTATACGTGTCTGTGGAGTGCTCAGCCACTTGCACGTTAATTTCACGAGCAGGCTGTTCCGTTGATCGGATCAACTGGAACCCTCGACGTCGTAAGCGACGGAGTGCTAACAACAACAACAAATGTGGCTATAGAAGTGTGATGTTGTTGTTATTGTTGGTGTTGTTTAGCTCAAATTCTGTCTTGATCGAGCAGATCTAAACACCAAAGTGTTTCCTTCTGTGGCCAACTATTCTTTTATGTATTCTGTCTTTATTCAATGTGTACCTCCTATTTTAAGACTCAGCAGTGTTGTTTGAAGTAGATTTAGTTACACTTTCTAGCAGATTAGGTGACCACATAGAAGATTCCTCACTGAACCATTAGTATAGTGGCGTAATGGTGGTATAGTAGCATTTGTCAAGATATGGTTGCAGGCGTAGTGGATGTTCTAATACTGTGGTGATACCAATAATATTCATGTGCAACTAACTATATTGTTGAAGTGGTATTTGTAGTAAAGTTTGTAATGGCATAATAGAGCTCAGATAGTGTAATGTGTTCTTAAGGATGTAAGTGAACAAGCAGAGCATTATCTGTAGTTGTGAAAGCAGAGAATTTTCACATCGGAATGAATGGCTGACTTCATTCGGTCTGAGTTCAAATATTGCTGATGTCAACTTTGCATCTGATCGGGTGTCATAAATTAAATACTACTTCAGTCATAAAACTGATTATCTCTCTCTATCTCTCACTCCTCACTCCAGCTCTCTCTCTCTCTCTCTCTCTCTCTCTCTCTCTCTCTCTCTCTCTCTCTCTCTCTCTCTCTCTCCGTTGCGCTTGTAATTCAAACTCCTGTCTTTTCGCATATCCCACTGATTCAACCTGAGAATTACATAAAGAGTACAACTGTCTTGTGGAATACTTAACCGCTTATACGTTAATTTCACAAGTGAAAGTTCAGGTAATCAAACAACTTAAACCTCATCATCGAAAACCAACGGAGAATCAACCACTACTTATGCTTAGCTGTATTTCTGCATTTAATCATTATGGCTTTAGTTGTGTGGTTGAAAGCCTGTAGCTGTGTGTTCGTGACTGAAGTGGTACTGTGAAGTGTTAACTGTAATAAACTATTAGAGCTACAGTGTTAATAGTCGTAGTAGTAATATAATAGCAGTAATTGCGTCACGACTTTATTAGCTGAGTAATTTTCTCTAAGATGGTGTCCAAAGGACACGGGGATAGTGTCTACAATGAAGTGGTGAGAGAGTCAATAAATTTGTAATGAAAAGCGTAGCGTTGTAGCAGTTCTTAAATAGTTTGCACTGAGTGTTCGGGCTAAATTTGAAGATATTTTATGTCTCCTTTTTACAGGAACAGCTTGATGTATTGTTGATTTGTCGACGGAGTTGGAGAGCTTAAGGATTAAAGTTATAACTGAGAAATATTTAGATGATATGGCGGACTGGAAGCCATCTGAATATTGGAAAAGAGTTACTTGCATCATAATGATTTCCGCAGGGTATCAAAATACCGAAATCATGATTGCTGCTCAATGCTCTGTGAACACTGTAAAGACGTGAATGACACGGACAGTTACAACGGAGACTACGAAGTTGCGACCAGCAAGAAGAGTCACAGTAAGCAATCTGACAGCCAGCTCCGAACGCTGGGATTCATCCCCATACTTTTAAACAGGAATTTAGGTTCAGTTCCGACAGCTATGTGAAGTTGCTGGTGGCTAATCCCAGACAGGAGAGCATTGTTGCTAGAAGGCTATAAGTGTGGCAACGGGATTCGGTTCCGGAAAAACTTAGAAGTGATTGTCGGAGAATTTATACGACTTCACCAGCCCAATTTCTGGTTTCCAAATTCCTCCGATTTTAATTCTATGGATTACTATATCTGGGGTGCATTTGAGAACTAACATTTGCAATACTAACACCGAGTGCCCAAGATCTAAGAGATGTTCGAAGACTTTTCCAGAAATACGTGCGCCAGGGTCAGGAGCCGTCTTGAGGCTGAGGTGAAAGTTAAGAGCGGCTACTTGGAGTAAACTGTTATCTCCCAGCCATAATCGAGTCGATATTTTGTGGTTTTTTTATATACTTTTATTTTAGGATGAGATATTGTGACATATTGTGATTTGTTTTCCTTTTATACAAACTGTAAAATTTATGTTAAGTTTACTTGAAATTGTATTTTCTTATGAAACATTTAATTGATAAGATAGCATAAAAGTTCATATAGCAAGTGTAAAATAAAGAGTGTTTAGAAAGCATATCTTTAAAATAATGAATGTGCACTACTTTATTTAAAATATTTAAATTTTACGATTTAAAAATACGGAGATCAACAACTAAGTAAAAACAAAAAATGTTAGAGAAATACAGATTATGGCAGCTCAACATAGAAAAGACGGAATTATTCAACTTAGGATGAAAGCAAACGGGGAAAAATACAAACACAAAAGCTATGGAGGGGAAATGTTAAAAGAATATCACCTGATGCAGGGAGGAGCATAAGACATGCGAACACTAAGGCATTCGCGAAAAGAAAGGATGAACAGAGACGAGCAGACCGGTACCAGAAGTAGAACGGGAGGCAGAGAGAAAGAAAGATACAGGAAGAGAAGGGAAGAAAGCAAACTATGGACAGAAGTAAAAGATACTGCACCTTATAATGAGAGGAAACTATTACTGAACAAAACAGAAACAATGTTCGTTAAAAAAATGAATATTAATAAACGTGATATCACATAGAAAACAAATAAGAGAAAGGGAAGAAGAGGTATGGAAACCTCCACGTCAGCGGTGTTATCCAGAAACATAAAAGTTTAGGTCAAAGGAAAGCACAGAACGATTCAACTTCAGAGAAGCGGTGATTATAAGCATCGCTAGAATAGAAGACGAAGTCGTACGACTTTGAATACTGAGTACAATATAGGAACGAGTGGAGGAACCAGAAAAGAAAACGAAAACAGGTAGAGATAATTTCAGCTCAATACACACAGACATGATACACACACATGCATAAATATATTAGTATGTACGCATTTATTTGCGTGTGTGTGTGTGTGTGTGTGTGTGTGTGTGTGTGTGTGTGTGTGTGTGTGTGTGTGTGTGTGTGTGTGTGTGTGTGTGTGTGTGTACTTCTAAACCTTTAGTAGTACATTATGGTTGCAAAATGAAATATGGTATCCCTAACAGCAATTAATAAATATATATATATATATATAGAGAGAGAGAGAGAGAGAGAGAGAGAGAGATACTGCTGGCAGAGATACCGTATTTCATTTTGCAACCATACTGCACTACCAAATATATTAAAGGTTTAGAGCTCAACACTGAGTGCTACTTTTGTGTTAGTAGTGCGATACAGTCACTTCTACACTTCTACATTATTTCTAGCGCACGGTTTGTGGATAGAGTATTCGACTCGCGATCGTAAGGTCATGAATTCAATTCCTGGTGGTGCATTGAATGTTTGAGCAAGACACTTTATTTTCATTACTCCAATCCACTCAGGTGGAAAAAGTAGTTGTACCTGTAAATAAAATGGCTAGTTTGTCACACTCTGTGCCATGCTGGATCTTTCTGAGAACTAGGTTAGGGATATGCATGGCTGTGGAGTGCTCAGCCACTTGCACGTTAATGTCACGAGCAGGCTGATTGATTAATCGTAGGGACCTAGAGCACTCGTGGTCGAAACCGAGTACAGCCTTCATTCTTCGTGTGAATATATATATATATATATATATATATATATTTATATATATATATATATATATATATATATATAGTCCTCATGAGATTCAGAAATTCTCAGTGCAGAAGACAGTAGTGCTCAAATGATTCAAATTTATACACTTTACAGGGGATCAATTCTATGGGGTAAAGAATGGCTATAAAGGGGATCAGATTGAGCAGACGGAGGCTCAACTTATCCAATGTTAATTGCTTCCATTACGGCCGCATATTGTGATGATCTACATCTAACAACATTATGGTGGATCTCCAAGCCCACAGAAACAGCTGTTGGACTTATAACACCTTTCTTCCTTCCTTTTAATTTTCTTTGTCGTTTGTACTCTGTTAGTTGGATCTGTTAACATAAATGTCTGTATATTTGTACTTAAATATTCATCGTCTGAAAGTCTCCGCTTTCTCTTGTTTTGCATGTATATCTATATACACATTTTGTATTTCATACCCAAACTATTATATTTAATATATCTAATTTGTTTATCCGCATAAAAGCATCTCTCTCTCTCATATATGTATGTATATATATATATATATATATATATATATATATATATATATATAAAGTTGTGTATAGGATATCTTTAAACTTCCAACCGTCTGACAGTTAACAAAAGAAGTGTGTCATTTGTATGGTTATTACTAATCAAGAATAACTATCAGTAATATACTCAGGTCCATTTAATCGGCTTCATGCTAACAATATTACTAAGTTCTTCTCTACTAGGAAAAGTACAAATGAGTTTCATTATTGGCGTTAAAGAAATAAATTAGCAGCAAATAGAAATCGAAACCACTTTGCACTTCTGTGTTCTAGATTTAACGTTATAGGTTTATGATATTTAATTCTGTACACTGACTTCCTTTCATTGCTTCAATGAATCAATGGTTCTGAAGTTTCAATTTCCCCGTCAAGCCATTTCACTTAATTCATTCTTGTTTTTTTTCCCTCTTGCATTGTCATATTTAACATTCTTCGAACTCTGACACTTCCATTTTAATGCTTATTTTGTGACATAGATTATATGTTTGGTTGTTGGTATTGCTATTGTTCTTATTCTGTTATCAATTTTCAACCTAAAAACATATTCTCATCAGAGACAGACGTCTTTTGTAGTCCATTATTTTCAAAATAAATACCAGTCGCGTACAATTCAGTTAACGTACAAACTTGTGACTTCGCGTTAGTGTAGAGCAGAACATTATTATTAATTTCCTTTGATTAGGCACAAATTGTATATATAGATATATATTTTTGCAAATAGTATATTGTGCTCTTCAGTATATATACTTTTCCAGAGGTCATTATCGATGTAAATAAAATGAATCGAAACCGGTTCATAGTCTCGACTTATTTGCGGCTCTGCAAGTGTTTACTGTATTTCTTTGATGTTATTCAATAATGGTAACAGTGAATGTTCACATTGGAATGTGTGTGTGTGAGAGAGAGAGAGAGAGAGAATATATATATATATATATATATATATATATATATATATATATATATATATATATATATATATATATATATATATGTATGCATGCATGTATGTATGTATATATGTACGTACGTATGTATGTATGTGTGTATGTATGTATGTATGTATGTATGTATCTGTGTACACTAGTGTATTATTGTTATTGTTATTGGAAAAACTTAACTAGCTTTGTTAGCCAACTGATTCATTATGGATTTACCAGTTTTTCATTTAGCAAATTTGCATCGTTTCAACCTAACTTTGGCAAAGATTATGCCACTGTGTGAAGTAGCCATTTACTTCATCGCATCCAGTCATTTGTTAAAGCAACATCTTTTTGTTGAACCCATTGTCGATATTTACCTTCGTCAATATCATTACTGTTATAAACGAAGAAAGAAGGAAAGCAAAAAAGAAAGAGAAAAAAGGAAAATGACTAAAATGAGGAAACATTAGATGTTATTTCCTAAATACGAGGTTGAAAAGATTTTGAGGACTTCGTTAGGATCAAAGACTTTATTTATATCAATGATACCTTTTATTTTTATTTTTGTTTTTCTAATGAGAATTGCCGAGTTGACAGGAAAAAAGTGATAAAGTAAGCTTAATTTTGGATAAGTCTGTCTGCTTTCCTGATTAATACACGTTAAAGCTGTTTAGTTTACTCTTTGCCATTGAATCTATCTTTAACTAACAAGGCCTGATGCCGAGTACACTAAATTCTCTACCATGAGTCTGTAATCAAACACTACTTTCTTGCATGGAAGTGAGTTGCACTAACAGTTACAGTTGTTAACTTGGCACCTGCTTTCTTGATTCTGACATCATATCTAGCAAATGTTTATCTTATCGATTAGCCACGATAGAGGATAAATTTAGATGCTGTGGAAAGACAATTTTTACGATTCAATCAAAGATATTTGTTGCTAAAGAAAACCCTTCTACGATCTGTTAAAATCGTCTTATGATACTCACCTCGATTCACTTTTCGGGACTTTATTTCAACTATATACTTTAATTGGATTGGATTGATGTTACTAAAATACCCACATATAATTATAATTATAATTGACTTTCTGTTTTCAAAGTATTTTCTCATCATCATGCAGAAATATCTTAGCTATTAACAATGACATCACGTTACGTACCACAGTATATCTTTTATCGTTTACTTGTTTTAGTCGTCCTTGGACTGCAATCACGCTGGGACACGACCTTAAAGGGTTTTAATCAAACAGATCGACACCAATACTTACGTTTTAAAGACAGGTATTTATTCTATCACTCTATTTTGCCGAACTGCTACATTATGGAACGTAAATAGACCAACGCAAATATCGTATAATATACGATGGGCTTCCACACAGTCTCTGTCTGCCAAATCCACTCACAAGGAATCGGTTGTCCCGGAGCTATAGCAGAAGACCCTTGCCCAATTTGACGCACAGTGGAACTGAAGCCGAGACTACATGTTGCAAAGCGGGCTTCTAACCACTTAACCTACCCATGAACAAGTATCCGAATAAGTAGAAATACCGTGTCTATTATAAAGTTTCTTGTTTCTGTTTGAGAGGATTTGATTATGTGAAGTAAACCACGAAATCGTTGAGCCATTTTCTCTGTATTTCAGCTCTCACCACTACGTGTTTGGTTCTTACTAGCGATCTCTGTTACCATATTCTTATATAAAATTGTGTGAGTGTTACAGTTTGGGAATATTTCCTCTGGTAAACCAAGATGACGAAATAGGCTTAATTTTTTTTTCTTTTTTTTTTGCAATATTTCATTTTACTTCGGATAAAGCAGCGAGTTGGCAAAATTGTTAGTATTCTTGGCAAAATGCTTAGCAGCATTTCGTCCATCTTTACGTTCTGACTCCAAACTCCGCCGAGGTTGACTTCCCCTTTCAACATTTGGAGATCAATAAAAATGCACCCGTTGAGCACTGGGTTCGATGTAAGCGACTTAACCCACTCTTCTGAAATTGCTGGCCCTATGACAAAATTTGAAACCAATATTTCATTTTACTTGGGATGTATCATTTATTGCGGAGAATATATTACATGGAGACGAAAGATTCAACGATGAATCGATGACTCATTGAGAGTCTTCGAATGTTTTCGCTTAGAGACTGATAGAATAAGTACTAGGCTTACAAGAAATAAGTCCTGGTCGATTTGTTCGACTAAAGGCGGTGCTCCTGCATGGCTGCAGTCAAATGACTAAAACAAGTAAAAGATTATACATACGACAGACAGATATACATACATACATACATACATACATACATACACATACTTATGTATGAATATATACATTTATGCATGTATGAATATACACACACTAACTTCTGTCCCAAAAGAGCTAAAACATGACGTTTAAACGTTGAATAAGATGTAAGAAAGAAACAGTGATGCCACCTACTATTCTTTCTGATCAGCAATTATTTCTTGGAAAAACTCTTCATAATTCAGATATGAGAGCAATTTAATACAAAAAAAATCCACGAAATGAATATGCTTATATGTATTGTACGCACACACGCACGCACATATATACATACATACATACATACATACATACAGACAGACAGACAGACAGACAGACAGACAGACAGACAGATAGATCGATCGATAGATAGATAGATAGATAGATAGATAGATAGATAGATAGATAGATATAGTCTGGGTTCAAGAATTCGAGTAGATGCTAACGAATTGTTTGATAAGGAACTTTCGATAACGCTTGATATGAAACGCTACATTAATTTGTGATTACTTGTCATTAGCTGCTAGTGGGAAATATGGTAATATATTCAGATATTAATCAAATGCATTCGTTTAGCATTATTTGATTGCATACTGATATGATACTGGAAATATATCGTGCGAGGTTTATCAGGTTATAAGCTTTGACAGCAGAAAATATGACCCGGTTTTATTCCTCTCTGCTAAGTGAAGCGGAATCAAGCAATACTTTTCTAAAAGGCATGACTGCCTTGGTATCCTATGTGTTTCTGTTTCACCCAAAGCACACTAAACATATGTATTTGGAAAGGTGAGATATTTTTATTCAGGTGTATTGCTCTTATTTTTGAAAGTGATATGATTACTGTATTTTCTGCCATACAAATCGAATTTCTCAAACCATAATTTACAGTCCCAAAAGATACGTCGATTTATATACCAAGAAAACTGTGGAGGGCCAAAATTTCCATATGAAATACAACGGAATTTTGAAAGAGAGGGACGTAATCTGAACGTTTACATGTTTAGACTGTATAGAAAGCAAAACAATCGGTGTAATTACTTCACAATTATGTCAGACAACAATAGAATTATTTTTACTCCTTATAAAAGTTGATTAACATTTTACTCTTTTACTTGTCTCAGTCATTTGACTGCGGCCATGCTGGAGCACCGCCTTTAGTCGACGAAATCGACCCCAGGACTTAATCTTTGGAAGCCTAGTACTTATTCTATCGATCTATTTTACCGAACCGCTAAGTTACGGGGACGTAAACACACCACCATCGGTTGTCAAGCGATTTTGTCTGTTTCTTGCACATATGATGTGTATGTGTATGTGTGTGCGTTTGTGCAAATTAAGCATGGTGGCATATATTGTTAGATAAGGAAAATAATTTTTAAATAGTTAAACTTGAACAATATGGTATAACTTGTTAAAAAAAAAACAATTCAGTGCTCCAGCATAACCGCAGTCAAATGACAAAAACAAATAAAAGAATTTAAAAAATGCTCAATAAGCTATCTGCGCCGGTAAAATTAAATTACAAGTTTGAGGTAAATTCGTTGCTTTGTTTTCAGTGATATTGTTGCTTTTTGTCCCCATTCTTAAGACAGTGATACAATGGTATGTGGTTGTCCTTACTGTTCTAAGACCTGTCTAAATATATGTAATGTTTATCATTCCAGCGATCTTTAAAATCCTTGGCATCACCAAAGGAGTAGCACTTTAAAATTAAACTCTTCGAACATTAAACATAGAGACACATACGAACGCGCGCATGCATGCACACACTCACAGAGAGAGGGAGAGAGAGAGGGAGGGAGAGAGAGAGGGAG
>NC_068983.1:62427542-62434347 GCF_001194135.2 Octopus bimaculoides | reverse complement strand
ATATATGAAATATTCTCAAGATTGAGAGTTCGATTCCCGGACCGGGCTGTGTGTTGTGTTCTTCAGCAAGACACTTTATTTCATGTTTCTCCAGTTCATTCAACTGTAGAAATGAATTGCGACGCCACGGGTGCCACGCTGTGTCGGCTTTTGTCTTTCTCTTGGATAACATCGGTGGCGTGGAGCGGGGGACGGGCTAGTATGCATGGACGACTGCTGGTCTTCCATAAACAACCTTGTCCAGACTTGTGCCTTGGAAAGGAACTTTCCAGTTGCAATCCCATGCTCATTCATGACTGAAAGGAGTTTTTACTCATTATACATTCTCACTTATCGCTACCTCTGCCTAGCGCAGAATAAGCACCGACTTTAGATCGTTGCCGCTGTCCATGCAGTGATGTTATCTCCACCTTTTAGGTAGCTCTCTTCTCTTTTTCTTTCCGTTAATCATGCCTTCCTGGCAGATGCTGCTAACATCATATTAAAGCAAAGAAACAAGCGATGCACTGGCAGAATCGTTAGCATTTCGTTTATCCTTACATTCTGAGTTCAAGCTGCGCCGAGGTCAACTTTGCCTTTTATCGTCTTGGGGTCGATAAAATATCGATAAAATATCAATTGAACACATGGAATACATTTGCAAGAAGTTCACCATTAATATTGTATGTCTTGGATGTAACGCAGGATTTCGGATTTCTTCCAGCCACAGAGCATCTTGGTTAAATTCCTTCTCTTCACTCCACATTTTACTCCAGAAGGAGTTTATGTCTTCTCGTGAAGGAGCTTCCGTGATGTTTACTGCTCGTCCTCTCATGTCTCTGTATACTGCTGCCTGGTTGCGGTTAATTTCTTTGTTTATTGTTCTCTCGGTTATTGTCTTCTGATGTCAGAGTTTTTCACTGACAGCTTTTAGCTCCTGCTTGATGGTAATCAGTTTGCAAGTGAGTATCCTCTTTTTGTTCTCTCTAAACATCATTTCTATCTCCCTCTTTACTTTCTGTTGGTGGGACGTATAGTGATTTGCTTGTTTGGATGCAATAAGCACCATTACATGACTAGTTATCTTTTTCTCTGTCTTCAAAACCCATGATGGTACTTTCTTTGTTATTTCGGTTTTGTTTACTTTTTGAATATCATTCATGACCTGTTTGACAGTAGTAGCCAGAGCACATAGACAGACGTTAATCTGCATGCATGTGGGTTCGTCACACTGCAGTAAATATTCATCATCAATTTCGTTAACAGCTTTTAATACTGTATCTGGTGGTTTTTTACTTACTTTAGTAGAGAATACTCTTTCCTCGAGAGAGTACTACAAAGCCAAAGTTATTTTTTTCTCGGAAAATTTCAGTAAGGACACATTTCACCGAAATATAATCCTGACTACTACTACAATAATCGTTACGGTTGTGCCTGCTATTTACCATAGTGGTAGTAGAGGGGCAGTGGTCAGTTACTTGAGCCAGCAATGTAGTTTGACTGGCAGGCACTACAGAATCTGTTAGAATGTCGTTAGCTGCGAAACCACGTGGTGGTCTTATATCATTCACGTTTTCCTTTTTGTTTATAGAGTTGGGAAGCAGATTAATTTTCGATTTTTTAATAAAGTTAGGTTTACTAACCTTCTTTCTATATTCTACAGATGTTGCTTGTTGGCGTAGTTGCTTCGCAGTAAAATAATTTAATTCTAGATGCAGATCGTCCCAATAGGATTTCAATCGATTCATATAGCCAACAGCGGGGTTTTGTTTCACTTTTTTGTTGCAATTAAATAGAGAAATGAGTTTTGTAGTTTCTTCTATGACTACAGCTAGAAAGAATTCGTTTACCTGTTGACCTGTTGTTTTCGTTCTCTTCCTCGATTGTGTTGTTGCTGATGATGTGTCCAGCCGTGTTGTTTGTAGTAACTCTCTGCATGCTAAATTCAAGTTTCAGTCGAAAAACACTACGATCTTGTATAAAAGGCCTCTTTCAATTAATTAAACAAAGCTGATAGCAATGGCACCGAAGTTGGAGATAGCATTTATCGTATTTTCGATAAATAATCTCCCACTGCAAATACGCGATTTGTTGCTTCGAGTATTGTGCATGTATGTGTGCGTGTGCACGCGTGTTTGTATGTTTGAATGGATGTATGAATATGTATACACACACAGTGCTGTAAACAATGTTTAATGTGATTGATACGAGGAAATATATTTTGATCTGTGAATATTCACATATTTTCATTATGTCAAGCAACTTAGGCTTTCAATGGATAATTTGTGCGTGTATTGCTGAGACACAATACCTCATAATAGTGTATGATATTTTCAGCACTTCTACAAAACAATTGAAAGAAAAAGATACTTGTGTGTGTATGTGTGTGTGCCTGTACGTGTGCATATATAAGTGTATGAAGATATGAAAATTGCAACATAGATAATACTGATGTGTCTGTACGTGTGCAGATATGTCTGTACGTGAAGATATGAAAATTGCAGCATAGATAATACAGATACATGTTGATATGAGAATTGCACAGACGAGTTTCAAAATCACGAGCTCCCAGTTTCGATCACTACTCTTGGCATCTTAGGAAACCTCAGATCTACGAAGATCCTACGGTGATGTTGGGTCGGAAGATGTGAGAATGTCTGCTGAACAGACTGTATCCAGAATTTAAAGGGCCAATCTTGTCCTATATAGTGTCACACTATTTCTGCCTGGCTAAGATCTGTAGTACCCATAGTTTAAAACCAAAGGTGGAACTATTTACTCTTTATACTCCACCACACACAGATGGACACACAAACACACACACACACACACACACACACACACACACAAGCACATAAATATACACACATAAATATACACACATGAATACATACACATACATATGTCTATAAGTGTGTGCATACTTATGCATATATGTGTATGTAGCAAGCCTGTAGAAGCTTTTCTCTGTATTCTAAGGGTATTTACCCAATATTCCAAGCTGTCTTCACCATCTTTCTGCGTTCGAGAATTCCTTTATTTTTCTGTAGCGTTAATTCTTTAGGCGCCGGTGTGGCTGTGTAGTAAGAAGCTTGCTTCCCATCCACGTGGTTCTGAGTTCAGTGCCGCGGCGTGACAACTTGGGCAAGTGTCTTCTACTACAGCCTCAGGCCGACCAAAGCCTTGTGAGTGGATTTGATAGACGGAAACTGAAATAAGCCCGTCGTATATATATGTGTGTGTGCATATATATGCCCCCACCCCTCTTCGCTTGACATCCAATGTTGGTGTGTTTACGTACCCGTAACTTAGCGGTTCGGCAAAACAGACCGATAGAATAAACACCAGGCTTACAAAGAATTAGTCCAAGAGTCGCTTTCTTCGACTAAAAGGCGGTGCTCCAGCATGGTTGCAGTTAAATGACTAAACAAGTGAAAGAATAAAAGAATATCTACCAGCAAATATATTGACACAGAAAGAGAGAGAAACTGTTAGAGAGAGAGAGAGAGAGAGAGAGAGAGAGAGAGAGAGAGAGAGAGAGAGAGAAAATCATTAACGAACTTAAATTGCACTACAGTGTATTTTATATTTCCAAACTAAATGTCATATTAAATAGATACACGCACAGATCTACGTGTGCGTGTATATGCATAAATAATTGTATGTTTCCACATACATACATACATACATGCATACATACATACATGCATACATACATACATACATACATACATACGTACATGTATAAGTAAATAACTTTTGTGTGTGTATCCGTGAGTATGTTTATAATTTAAGCTTCAAACCTATTTGGATACGGATATATAATTTCAATGCTCCTTTTATCAACCTGTGTGGCCCTAATCCAAATATAACGACCAATATGTCTTACTATTCATGTACCGGTCGCTCACACGCAACGAATGAAAACAGTAGCTGGAAGCAACAGCTCTTCCCTAATCCGTTTCTTGTAAATATGAAATCAGTAACAGAGTATCCAACTGTGTGCAACCTTTATGTAGTCATCCATAACACTTTTTATATAGTTGTTAAGTTGATTTCAAATTACTTGCCTGCTTTCTCTGTAGAACATGAAAGAAATAGTATAGACATTCTTTTTGACAATTTGACGTAGGAAATCGCTTGAGTGTATGTGGGAGTGTGAATCTGTACAAGTGAATACTTGCTTATCTATTTATCTATCACACTTTGTCTGTCTGTTTGTTTGTCTCTCTCTCTGTCTCTCTTTCAGTCTCTCTCTCTATCTCTCTCTCTCTCTCTTTGTCTCTCTCTCTCTCCCTCTTTTCGCTCTCTTTCACACACATACATACTCTTGTTGTGTATTACCACGCGTGTATGTGTGTATTGTTTGTGCATATGCATCTATACATCTATATACATGTGTGTTGTGCTTGTAAGTGTGCACTGTATTTGTGTGTACCACCTATTTACGTGTTTTTTTACACACATGTATTTACACAAATGCAGAGGTAAGTAGGTACTCAATGAATAGAGAAATACTTTAATTGAAATTATGCGAGTCTAAAGGAGAATGAGGTCGTGAGTTCGATCAGTGTAAGAGAGCACACAGCTGAAATCGTCGGGAATTGGATAATTAAAGCATTTAACTAGTTTGACTTTAAAACGTCCGTGGGTGTAAATGTTATCCTCTGTATCATGCTTAAACTAAAACCAGGGTCGTATGAACATTTTAAGAAACTATATAGTGCCCTCATTATATCCAATAATCCCCTGAACATCATGAAGTTTGTTCCAATGAATATCAACAAGTAGCTAAGTGTACTGTCTATAATAGAAGAAACCACTTTCAGACGGACTTCATAGTACTAAAATGAGACACTGTATGTGATGTGGTCATGGATAACATGAAAGAATAAACGGTTAAGTGTCCCAATTAGTAAGAGTCTTAAAAATCATTAAACAAGTGTTATATGGTATACCTCTCCGTATAACAATTCATGTTTTTTTTTTGCTTGTTTTGGTCATTTGACTGCGGCCATGCTGGAGCACTGCCTTGGAGAATTCTGTTTTGTTTTGGGTTTTTTTTAGTCGTATGAATCGACCTCAGTTCTTATTCCAATGGTCTCTTTTGCCAAACAGTTAAATTACGGGGACGTAAACACACCAGCACCGGTTGATAAACGGGGCGGACAAACAAACACAAAGACCCGCGCGCACACGCGCACACACACACACACACACACGCCCGCACGCATGCACGCACGCACACACATACACACACATATATATACGATGTGCTTCTTTCAGTTTCCGTCTTCCAAATCCACTCGAAGGTTTTGGTCAGAGCGAAGCTATAGTAGAAGAAACTTGTCCAAGATGCCACGCAGTGAGACTGATTCTGGAAGTATGTGGCTGAAAAGCAAGCTTCTTATTTCTTTATTACCCACAAGGGGCTAAACATAGAGGGGACAAACAAGGACAGACAAACGGACTAAGCCGATTACATCGACCCCAGTGCATAACTGGTACTGTATTCATCGACCCCGAAAGGATGAAAGGCAAAGTGGACCTCGGCGGAATTTGAACTCAGAACGTAGCGGCAGACGAAATACTGCTAAGCATTTCGCCCGGCGTGCTAACGATTTTGCCAGCTCGCCGCCTTACCACAGCTTCTTACCACACAGCTACGCCTGCGCCTCTGCATAAAATCTTTCTTTTTTTCTTCCTTTTTTTTTTTTTTTTTTTTTTTTTTTTTTTTTTTTTTGCAAAGCTTTAATTCTACTTAATCGAAAAACATTTCCCGAGTGTGCATAAATTCCGTAAATTAGTCAAGAGAAAAAACACAATATAAACAAGGCTGCGTTCAGTTGACACAATATAGTAAATATTATCTGAGGCTAACTTCCAGACGTTACACGCGCACAATACATTGACTACGTTGAATGATAGAAGTGAAGACCTATGAAATAAGCAACTTTAGAATATGTAATAATATGAAACAATTTTATTACAAAGTGTATATTGGGAAGAGTTAATTGCAATACAAAAGGTGTATAGTTTCATCATATTAATGTTGTATCTATATAACATCACTTATACGAGATAGTTTTAGCACACACACCCATGTATGTATATAATATATTATAATATAATATGTGTGTGTATGTGTGTGTGCGTGTGTGTGTGTGTGTGCGTGTGTGTATGTATATATGTACGTATATATATATATGGTTGATGTCTACTCCTTATGCAGTGTCTGACCACCTCTTGTACTGACACCTTAGATCCATCATAGCTTCTGATGTGATTTTTTAAACCAGACAATGTATTGAAAAGACACCCACACAGATTGCATATCTGATTTGGACCACCAAGAGCTGCAGTTAAGTTCTGATTTTTGTGGACCTTCAAATGTCTTTTGTGGCCTCCGTTAGACTTTCAGACCTTATGGCATACACGGCACTGAAAGGTATACACAGACATATAGACAAAATACTTGGTAGAGGCTCGTTTTTTATGGGTCCGCAAATGAGATTTGAGCCCAGCAAAAGAAAGGCATGGTCTATCACAAACCGAGCACACGAAAAGGTCGCTGAGATTCAACTTCTCGTTGATTGCAACATTCTTCTTTAAATCTCTCTTGAATCTTGCTTGTGGCATCCGAGCCACCTCAAAGGCTTTCATTCCACTCCACAATTTTATTCGCCATCCAGCTCGATCCGATGCAAGGGTTTCTATGGACTTTGGGTCCATTACAAGAGACTTCATGGTAGTTCTTATGCCATCCTTAAACCTCTCTTTAGGTTTACATCGATTACGTTTCCCCTCTGCAAGCTCGCAATAAAAC
>NC_068983.1:62420040-62427037 GCF_001194135.2 Octopus bimaculoides | reverse complement strand
GGCAAAAGAGACCGATAGAATAAGTACTAGGTTTCCAAAGAATAAGTCCTAGGGTCGATTTGCTCGACTAAAGGCGGTGCTCCAGCATGGCCGCAGTCAAATGACTGAAACAAGTAAAAGAGTAAAAATATATATATACATATGTATGTATGTATGTATGTATGTATGTATGTATGTATGTATGTATACGAGTATAAGGTGCATTCCAGAAGTTTTAAGACTTTTTCAGGAGAGACATTATTAATTACAAAGAACTTCAAAACTCTAGTCTCCATCCAGGTAGGATCTTCTGATTTCAAAGCACTTGTAATGTACACGTACGCGCGCATATACACGCACACATACAAATGCATACATAAATATTTGTGTCTATGTATATGCATACATGTGCACGCACATTCGTTTGTTTAGATGTACATTTGCATAAATGCATATTTTCGTATGAGTATGAGTGAGTGAGTGAGTGTGTTTGTGTGAGTGAGTGTGTGTGTTTGTGTGTGTGTTTCTGTGTGTGTGTGTGTGTGTGTGTGTGTGTGTGTGTGTGTGTCTGTCTGTTCGTATGTGTCTGTGTGTCTGTGTCTACGTTGTTGTTGTTCTTGTTTGGCCATGGAACTGCTGTTATTAAACACACCGATGATGCAAGTTGTTTTACTCCTGTCCGTCCAATTTTTGTTTGTAGACAGTGTATCAAAGACTATAATATTCATTGAATTATTAAGACATTGAACTGCGATTTGACTGATATTTTTAGCAGCTCCAGTGACAGCGTATAGAATTTTTTTTTTTTTTTGCGTTGCCTCAATCAGTGTTTCAATAATCAATATGGTGAAGATAGATATCAGTCAATACAGGAAGGAAAAACGATAAACTATGCAGTTACCCAATAATCTTGACAACGAAGTTATTGTCGGAGATGTTTGGATTAAGATGATTTAGTAATGTATACAATGTAGAAAGCTGTGTTAGGAAACTGATAAAAGGAATATAACATGTAAGTCTCAAAACAACAAGATAGACAATGCGTGGAGAATCTTACAATAACATTATATCTTCTATCAATAAATCGGAACAAAGAATGTATAATCTTTGATTGGAAAACAGTGGTATATGAGAAAAAGAAAAAAAATATTCGGAGACAGGTTCAATTAAAAGTGAAAGTGTAAGGTCCAGCGCTTTTCGTATTCTTGTCTTTGTTTTTTTTTCTTTTTTTTGTTTTTGTTTGTTTGTTTTTTTAGTACAGTGTCGCTGAAGTATGGAGTATTTCAAACAAACAGACCTGCAATAAATAAAGTAACTTTCATAGGTGTCTGTTATAATATAGGTTTCTGTCATAACTAAATTTCTAGCGCAGTACTTATAGATTCTATAACGTATAGTGCCAGATTAACCATAGTACAACGTAAACACGTACTTATGGCACCAAAAGAAGGGGGAAAACAGCAGAGATGTTATCGTAGTGCAAATAGTAAATAGAACGTTTCATTTACTAATATACAAGTGGTAAATAGAACGTTTTATTATTTAATAAATAGAAAAGTATCGAGAATTTGCATTTCGCTTTGTTGCTGGAGCAAAACTCAAATAATTTACTTCTGCTGCCAAATGAAAGCAACATTCCCAACAAAAATTTGAAAATAAGGCGATGTTTATCCAGCTTGTCCTGGAAATCCGCAACAAGTACAGCGAATTAATACGGGATAATACAGAGCAGCTCAAAGTGGCGAAGTCCTCTTCCAAATGTGTAGATGTTAAGGACATCAGGCAAAAAAATCCTAAGTAAGACTGAAAGAACAGCGCATGTCTGACAAGAAACCGAAAAAATCTTGTAGTCACGTGACCCTCAATATTGTGGCCTCCTTGCTCCCTTGATCGGAAACCTCTTGAATGCTTCAGCTAGGGTGTCACTAGAAAAGGAAACCCACCGACGGCTCCCTCATACCAGGGATACTTTACGGGAGCATAGACGAGAACGCGCTATCCTGGCATGTAGTTGTTTCCATCCATGTATTTGAGCTATGATTGGGAAAAACAGTTACGTTCATAAATTGCCTGGTTTTGTGTTTTATTATTTTTTACATGTCTAGTAGAAAGTATTATTTTTCTGTGCGTCTGTGTGTATGTATGTGTGCCTGTGTGTGTGCATATGTGTGTGTACAGGTATATATATATGTGTACATGAATGTGTGTATATGTATAGGCAGATAGGTGGGCAATTAACCATTTACGTACCCCACAGTGAAATCTTCATAGACATGCAATCAAAAGCTAATGAATAAGCTGTCCGCGATATTTGTGTGTATATGTGTGTGGAAGTAATGTGTATATGCACGTGTTTATGTATGTACTTATTTATATAATATATACATATGTCTATTTAGGCGCAGGAGTGGCTGTGTGGTAAGTAGCTTGCTTATCAACCACATGGTTCCGGGTTCAGTCCCACTGCGTAGCACCTTGGGCAAGTGTCTTCTACTATAGCCTCGAGCCGACCAAAGCCTTGTGAGTGGATTTGGTAGACGGAAACTAAAAGAAGCCCGTCGCGTATATGTATATATATATATATGTGTGTGCCTGTGTTTGTCCCCCCAACATCGCTTGACAACCGATGGTAGTGTGTTTACGTCCCCGTAACTTAGCGGTTCGGCATAAGAGACCGATAGAATAAGTACTAGGCTTACAAAGAACAAGTCCTGGGGTCGAATTGCTCGACGAAAGGCGGTGCTCCAGCGTGGCCGCAGTCAAATGACTGAAACAAGTAAAAAAAAAATATGTGGGAATATTCTCCTAACTCTCAACTTTTATTTTCTTTTTACCGCTTCTTTCCCTATATAAAGGTATGTACTGTTATGTATAAACATGTATGTGTTTATATGTGGATTTTAGTAACACATTAACATCTCTGGATACATTCTAGAGTAGAATAAATGTATATACACCCAAAATAATTTTTGGCTGAAATATGATTCGGTTTTGCTGCAACTCTCAACTGTATTTGGTCAGTTGGAAATATAACTTGAAGCGGAATCAAGAAACGTTAGCACGCCGGGCGAAATGCTTAGTGATATTTCGTCTGCCGTTACGTTCTGAGTTCAAATTCCGCCGAGGTCGACTTTGCCTTTCATCCTTTCGGTGTCAATTAAATAAGTACCAGTTATGCAATGGGATCGATGTAATCGACTTAATCCCTTTGTCTGTCCTTGTTTGTCCCCTCTATGTTTAGACCCCTTGTGGGGAATAAAGACATAAATGCATATTATTCTGTTCCAACAATAAATTCTCTGCTGCTATATTGCAACAGTTGCAACATGTTGAGCAGAAACAACAACAACAATAACAACGCTAGCAGCAGCAGTGACGGCGAGAACGACAGCAGCAAAAATGGGGTTGCTCTGTACTTCCCACCGAAATGATCACGTGACTGCCTCTGGCGAACCCTCTATCAACTACTGGTGCAGCATATAATCCACCGCCTGCCCCAAGCACCAAATGTCTCACGTGACCAGCCAATCGCATACGTACTCATTAACTACTTCCTTACTACTTTCTCCTTTTCTGCTTACTCCTCCTTCTTCTTCGTCGTCTTTTTCTACTACTACTACTACTACTACTACTACTACTACTATACTACTACCACCACCACCACCACCACTACTACTACTACTACTACTACTACCACCACCACCACCACCACCACTACTACTACTACTACTACTGCTGCTGCTGCTGCTGCTGCTGATGATGATGATGATTATGATGATGATGATGTTACTACTACTACTACTACTACTACCACCATCACCACCACTACTACTACTGCTGCTGCTGCTGCTGCTGCTGCTGATGATGATGATGATGATGTTGTTTCTGCTACTACTACTACTACTACTACTACTACTACTACTACTACTACTACTACTACTACTACTAATGTAAAAAGTATATTGGTTCTTCTGACCTCATTATTCTTCTTTATGAACTACACAAATTTAGCAATCATCGTCTACAATCCATCTCTGCCGTCCACTCTACATTCAACTAAAACTTCATTGTCTGCACAAACATAGATTCCGCTCTCCCTGTCACTCACCTTTCTCACCTAGATATCAGCAATAACAACTTCCAAATACCCTCTCTTTACCTCTCCCTCTTTTCTCTATCTCTCTCTCTCTCTCTCAAACACACACACAGCAGAATACCTCAGCCCCTTTTCCATCTCTCTCTCCCTCCTCTCTCTCCCTTCTCTCTCCCTCCTATCTCTCTCTTCTCTCTCTCCCACTCTCCAAACTCCTCGAACCCAGAGCATTTCTCTGACCACATCGCTTGTATTGGGAATATATACCTCTCGTTAGTCTTCTCCGGAATCATCGAACTTGGTGATTTCAACATGCACAGCTACTCGTGGCTCTCACGCTCCTTCCATGCCGCTATTGTCGGTGCAGAAGCCGAATTTGAATCTTTTCGCAAGTCTCAACTACGAATACAATTTGGCCTCATCCCAGATCGACACTGAAACATTCCACTCCGCTTTGATTTACTTCTCATCTCTAGACCTAATCCAGACCATAACTATCTATGCATTTATCGGGTTACCCGACCACTGACTCTTTGCAACTATCTAACCCTCATCTACATGCTACAGAATGCTCCTCTTTCTCCAGACCCTATAACACTGATCGAAATTCTTCAAATTTTGCTCTAACTATCCTTGGCCGCATATTTGCTTCATTCCTCATTCATCAGCAACAGTTAGATAGCTGATTGGAACTATCCTCTTAGGTATGTCCGAACAAAAATGGTTCACTTGTAGAGGGACGCATCTGTTCAAATGAAAAATAAATGATAAATAAAAAAAACAAAGCCTATAATCCCTGGAGAAATTCACCTACACCTCATTACGCAATTCGAACTACGACAGTTACCTTCACGCGTAGCATAGCTCTCAAATTATCAACCGTCCCAAACTGCTTCATGGATGTGATACATTTACAAACCACCGGTAAACTGAATCTCTAATTACAAATTTAATTAATCAACTTAATTATATAAACTTGATCACATATGTATCTACATGTATATATGTATGTTTTATCTTCGAGATATTTTAAAATTTGTTCGCAGAAATAAATCTGGTCATTAACAAATTAGCAAAGATTTTTGTTTGAAATACGAAAATTTCAGGGATTTATGATAATGGAGTGGATTAGTGTGTATGTGGATATGCATGAGCTCATGTTATGAGTTACTTGTCTTTTTTTAGCACAAAAATGTGTGTGATGACTCTTTATGTATGTACATATATGTACCCCACATGCACATCATGTGACTATGCATGTCTATTCCATGAAACCCAAATGGCGAAACGTTTGGAATGTGTCATAAATATTCGCAGTTCAGGTGATCGGTTGGATTTGGAGGATGAGACTCAATTTATTTCGCTCGTTTTTGGAAAATGATAATAACTAATGAAATCCCACAGCCCGGATTCAAGAGCTGTTAAGTTCTGCAGTAGTTGCAATATATGTTAAAGCTTTCGAAATCTTTAGCCCTTACTTTCACACCCTCTGTAAAGCTGAATACTACAACAGTATATAGAGACTCAGCACACAGATGGTGCAAACCGGTCCATCCTTCAAGAAATTTTTGTCTAGAAATAATATCACAGATGAAATTGTGGGGTGTACACTATCAAATTGTCCCATCAACGAATTCAAAACGTACTCGAGGGCCTATGCTGTATACGAAGCAGTCTGCAGTAAATATGAGGAATCCTACATTTGGAGAATCATCAAAATAAAAGAACATATGTACACAAACACTTCGATCGAAAATCTCCTAAAGAAGTGCCAGACCCAGGATTTCAAGGTATCGACCAGGCCACTCAACGCAACAAAGGCAATCTCAGAATCGTGGCGGTCCTCCTTATCAACAAAATGAGACCAGCCATAAGCAACAGGAAAGAACTTTATCATGCAGACTGGTTATTATAGCAACATCAGTCTTCGCATGTCACTTTCCTCCTTCCACCTTCTTCCTTCTTCTCCCATACATCTGAGCAACAACCTATTCCATCCCTCGCTTTTCCATTTGTCTCGAAGAAGTGGGCATAGCCCCGAAATATAGAAACATAAGGTAAAACTATAACTTCATCTTATTTTCCTTTTCTTTTCTTTTCTTTTTGTAGTTTATCTTCTTGCACTGTTCCAGCCTTACCTAGCAAAGCCTCTTTAAAGTAATAGCATATAAATTGTGCGCTGTATCCCATACAACAATAACAGGTATGTTGTGTCTGCACTGGATATTGATTTCATTGGGATGCAGCACCAGTATTCAAATGAATGCATGTATGTATATTCATAGGTAGGTAGGTAGGTAGGTAGGTAGGTTTAGGTAGGTAGGTAGGTAGGTAGGAAGGAAGTTACGTACGTATGTATTTACATAGCTAAGAAGCTAGTTATATACGAACGTACGTACATACAAGTGGGGACAGGGCCTACGACTCATAAAAGAGCATTCGGGTGTAATTGGAGAAGGGTATATCCAAACCGGGGCCCCTACTCGAATGTTTGCAATAGGTGGATTCCATTAAGGATCAAATGACTATGTTATATCGGACCACAGATCAAATATGTGACCCATGTAGACCACGGTAGTATTTGAACTCGTAATGCCTTAAGGGCATTTGCTTTAACACTCCGAGGATACATCCTGTTCGCCGAATGTAATTATTAGAAACATATCATGTGAAATTGCATATATGCATATATACACACATACACGCACATACACACAGGCACACACATATACGCATATATAAAGAATGAAGGAGAAGAAAGTTGGAGAATGAAGTAGTAATAGCAGAGAATGTAGCGCTGTGAGGATAGCAAAATTAGTTGATTAGAAAAATATGTCCGAGTACATATCAACAAACACACACACACACACACACACACACACACACACACACACACACACACACACACACACACACACACACACA
>NC_068983.1:62414092-62419777 GCF_001194135.2 Octopus bimaculoides | reverse complement strand
ATATATATATCAAACACTAACATGCACACACAACGCACACACATATCTCTGATGTGTGTCGCATGTGCATTTGAATGTGTTCGATTCTATGTATTTATTCTTTCACATATTCTGCCTTAATCCACTCATTGTATGTTTGCTAGTGTAAACATTATACGAAGAATTGTCGTATATTGATATGAAATGTTATTGTGGCAGATTAAACATCATACTCTATTTGCTTCACAGGCAGCAATAAAGTATAAAAGAGAGATTTCCTAGCCTTTTCACTTTAAGTACAGCTAGAAAAGCAATTGCGATGCTTTCTTTTCCTTTCTTTCGTGAAACTTTTTGTTCTCTTAGGCTCATATATATTGCTTCTTTGTATAGTTTTTCATGGTCTTGTATCTGTTCATTTTTGCTATTTTCTTGCTCTTTTTCCTGCTATCCACATGTGTGTTGACCATGTCGGCACCGGTAGCTTATTAGTGCAAATACCTAACTGCTTCAAAAAATTCGGCAAATAAAGAAGTATTGAAGAAATAATAATACGCTATACTGATTGAAAATTACACTATTATAACTTTATTATTATTATTATGATAATTAGTTCCTCTCATCCGTCCATGTGGCAAATAAATAAAATCGCTATTATTATCATTCCGTAGTTTTGCTTTTATCACGTGCAGTCACTGCACTCCCGAGCGCAGCTCTGTGTGTCTTGGGTATGTGCAGTGGTTTGCTGTGATGCTCTTATGGTTACTGTATTGAAAGTGTTTTGCATAGGATGTGTGCAGTGCACAGTAGTGCAATTTTTTGTATGTTATACATATTTGTAAGTCTTGGTGTTTTTGTTATGTATTTGACTGAATTTTTTTTTTATCATACCTAATGCGCCCACTATGATAGGAATTGTTTCTGTTTTATCATTATTATTATCATTATTATTATCATTATTATTATTATTATTATTATCATTAATATTATTATTATTATTATTATTATTGATTTGACTCGGGCTCGGTCATATTTATGGTAGGATTTATGTTAGTAGCGTGTTACTACCTGTAACCTAAAGTATCCACAAGCTCCTGTTAGTCTTTCAAGTGCTTAGAAACCTGCTGATAATCTTTCCTATCTCTAAGAGGCAAACTTTCTGTAGAAGCTCTACAGAACATTCTATTTCAATCTCCGTCAACCATTTGTATATATCTTTTAGAGTTCCCAATACACCAGTTATTATAGGCACAACCATTATAGTTTTCATACTCCATTATTATTGTTATTGACTTTTAATCTGCATGTTTGTTGCAATTACTTGACGAGACAAGTGAAAAATAAGAGATGTTACAGTATAACTGAAAGCTTGGGGAGGGGAAGTGTCAGAGGCAGTAGCGAAATATCTCCATGTAATACAACAGACATTTAAAGTGGTAAGGTTTTCCTAAGAATGTAGGCAGTATTTGTCAGCACAATCTTTTGGATTTCTCTGAGACATGGTTCTCTTGGAATGTTGTCTAGATATTTCTGACATCCCCCTTTTATCACACATTGGCACCTACAAAAATAGGAACAGTTTTTGCTTTAAGATGCCACATCTTTTATATTTCAATTTCCAGGTCTTTATATTTTCTAAGTTTGTCAAATGCCTTTACAGTTATATTTTTATCAGGGGGAACACTTACATCTATTAGTCTACGAGTATTTTCTTCCCTGCCTTTAATATTATGTCTGGCCGATTATCTTGGATCGCTCTGCCAGTGTTGACTGGAAAATCTCAAAGGATAGTGACATTTTTACCTTCAATGACTGATTCAGGTTGATGTTCACACCAGTAAGCAGGAGTGCTGATTTTGTAATGTTTACATATTTTCCAGTGTAAATACTGTCCTACCCTATCGTGGCGATTTTTGCATTTGTTTGGTGTCAGCACAGGACATCCTGAAACGAGATGGCCTATTGTTTCGTCAAATGTGTCGCAGAATCTGCATTTAGGATCAGTACCGTTTTGAAGAACGTTAGCCTGATAATTTCTGGTGAGCAAGCTTTGATCTTGTGCTGCCAATATCAAACCTTCAATCTCTGCTTTCAGTCTTGAAATTCTCAGTCACTGATGGTCTACATCAGCATTTTGACTTCGAAGAATATATTATCCATGCAGGGGCTTCTGGCTCCACTACTCCTCAGTTTGTTTCTGCCCATTCTTTTTTGCAGTGTGCTTGATCCATTTTTGCTTACTTGTTGGCAGTGGTTTCAGATTCTTCATCGAATTCAGGGTTAATGCCAAGTTCCCTTGCGAATTTATAAGCTTCTTTGACAATAGAATGTGATTTTTTTGCTGCTTTCATGTTTGCACACAAGTCGTAGCATCCGGTCCTCTGTGCTAGATAAGCTCCAGTTCATTGCTATTGTGGAGGTCTTATAGCACAGTTCTAATTGCAATTCTTTGCAATCATTCTATTTATGGGCAATTGGTCTTTGCACCCATAAGAATTTCGTTTACAACCTTTTTTTAGAAGGATAGAGTTCTGTTCAAGGAAAGCGAATATTCTTTCATTTAGTATGAATGTGAGGATCTTGTAGGTGGTGTTGATAAATGCTATTAGTCAGTAGATCTTCGAACTTTTTGTGTCTTCAGTTTTTAGTAGTAGGTATGTAGTTCCTTTAGTCAGCCAGGGAGATATCTGCTCTGAGTTCTGAACGGCATCTATTAGAGATGCAGCGAAATTTTGGTATACTTCTGTCAAATAATTCAGCCAGAAATTCGGGATTAGCTCCATTCCCGGGGTTTTCCATTTATGTAAGAACACATCTTAGCCCTTCTATTTCTATTGCCTCTCATTTCTGCTTCAACTTCATCCAGTCTCACTTTCTCACGTTCTATCCAGTCAACTTCAACATTATACTCTTTTTTGTTGCTTCATATCTTCTTCCAGAACCCTTTTATTTCCTCAGTCTTAAATGGTTCCTTTACTTCTATCTTACTTTTGCTAATTTCTCTATAAAATTTCTTTGTATTCTTGAGTCCAAATTCCATTCTAATATCAGTACTAAAACAGTGGACCGTGTTCACCAAGGAATTCACTTGTGTCTCATCTTCACTATACAGTTTCAAATCATCCATGAAGAGGAGATGGTTGATTGTTTGGGATTTTTCCTTTAGTTGGTACCCCAGGTTCATTTTCCTTAGTGCCAAGGTCAGGGGTATCATGCAGAGAACGAAAAGCAACGGTGATAGGCTGTCACCCTGGAAAATCCCTCTTCTGATAACCAGGTTGCCCAAGCTTTTTCCGTAAGATGTCAGTTCAGTTTTCTTATTTCTTTATTGCCCACAAGGGGCTAAGCATAGAAGGGGCAAACAAGGACAGACAAAGAGATTAATTCGATTACATCGACCCCAGTACGCAACGGATACTTAATTTATCGACCCCGAAAGGATGAAAGGCAAAGTCGACCTCGGCGGAATTTGAACTCAGAACGTAAAGACAGACGAAATACCGCTAAGCATTTCGCCCGGCTTGCTAACAATTCTGCCAGCTCACCGCCTTAATGTCAGTTCAGTTTTCTATTGCACCATACTTCTCTTGAGGAAGCACGTTACATTACTCACAATTCTAAACAAATCTAAGCACTCGATGATCCATGAATGTTATTATTATTATTATTATTATTATTATTATTATTATTATTATTGAGAGAGAGAGAGAGAGAAATACATACCATCAAAGTGACACAAGGGTACAAATATATGAAGCCCAATATACCCATCATACTACCCGTCTGATAAAGGTACACCAAGCGCATGCATCACAACCATGTGCAACATGGTGATCTTATATCAAGATGAACAGCGTACGACCTTTCAGATGGGACCCAATTAGAATTTTCTTCTGGTCGAGTAGCCCATCGCGCTGTTTCCAGAAGTAAATTATTCAGACCACCAAAAAATTCCTCTCGACACATGACTATGATGCTACGCCACTACTCCTGCTCATGATCAGGGATGCACATATCGTCAGCCACTAAGGGACATGCTCAAGTGGTTAAGATCAAGTAACTAACAAGCAAATCTGTGGTACTGAGCAGAATATTTGCAGTAGCCCATCTTTTTATACCAATACAAAACATGTACATGATAACACTTCCAATCAGTTAAGATCAGAAGCCATACGATCCACTGCCTGGTACTGCATTATTATTATTATTATTATTATTATTATTATTATTATTATTATGTCTACGTTTCTGTGTATCTGGATAACTTTCCAAAAAATAACGCCATTTGAATTTTTTTAAACATAAGCCATGGGTTACGCATATGCTATTTTTCTGCAGATGGCGAGGAAGGGAATTCATTGCCTCACATATGTCCAATGAAAGTAGGTAGCAATCTTGTCATATCTTATATATTCTAGCCCGCCCGATATGAAGCACCCGGCTGTTATTTGGTCTCTGGTAAATAACGAATATCTCATTATATTCAAGGCCAGTCAGTCATGCAAACGTAAATCCTCGGTTTTCATGTTTGACTTCATCACCAATTGATTTTAACCTGAGACTAGTGGGCACCAATACTTACAATGTGGACAAATCATTTGTGAACCTACTTAGTTAATAACAGCAGCAGTTTCCAAAGTAACAATAAGAAGCGGCAGGGGTCGCTGTAATTACTTTTCGAACCAATAAAAATATACACCGTTTCATCCATTTATTCATATAAACTGACACAAAAACCAGACTAACCAGTTAACGATACAGACTGATATTGTATTAACGGCAATCACCGATCACTATTAATGGGGATAACTTACTGTCATTGTCATTGATTATCGGGTATAAAGACCAGCTGATGTGGTATTATGTAAAAAGTAAAGGTAAAGTTACTTCCTCGAGCCTTACCGATAAATAAGGGCCGGTTTCCCGGTTTCATGGCGTATGTATTCCCCATTTGGACGGGACACCGGTCCGTCGCAGGATTACTCATATTTGCCAGCTGATTGGACTGGACCAACATAAAATGAAGTGTTTTACTCAGAAACACAACGCGTCACACGGTCCGGGAATCGAAACCACAATCTTATGATCATGAGTCCAACACCCTGACCACTAAGCCACGCACCTCCACTGCGGTATTATGAGACCACAGACTGTATTACTGGTAATCTCGAAGCAGATACAGGGGTAGGGTAGCTATGCAGTGTCAATTCAAATACCACTTCTACCAGCCGTCCAGATTTCCTCGTGTAAAGCAGTGGCCACCTCAACAGTTTTATCATTCCAGCTAACAGATTGTAATCTGAGCTTTCCTCAACACCGTCTCGAAACTGAATGCCTTTCACCTGTAGTTATTTTGCTGAACCGATTTCTACAACAGCTTATCTACTTTACAAACCAGCGCAATTTTCATCAAGTTCGCTTCTACAGCACAGAAAGTTCGACCTATTCATGTATGCGAAATCATATGCATCTTGGATATTAATAAGCAGGTTACGTAGATGCATGTAGATCTATTTGCATCTTGGGCATACATTCATAATATATCATGGTATGCACAACAATTTTCCGTACGGAAATTGGCATATGACTATATGTTCTGTCTATTCCAATGTCGTTCATGCATCACATACTTGTGTATTTATGTATGCATGCATGTATGTATGTTTATATGTGTGTGTATATATGTATGTGTGTATATATATATATATA
>NC_068983.1:62409097-62413777 GCF_001194135.2 Octopus bimaculoides | reverse complement strand
ACACACACACACACACACACACACACACACACACACACACACACACACACACACACACATATATATATATACAGAGAGAGATAGAGAGCCATCTATGTACCATACTTAAGGTATATATACGGTAGATAGAAATGCTGTGAATTTTGTTTGAAAGAAAGTCTCTTTATAAACATCTTATTTCTTTATTGCCCACAAGGGGCTAAACATAGAGGAGACAAACAAGGACAGACAAAGGGATTAAGTCGATTACATCGACTCCAGTGCGTAACTGGTACTTAATTTATCGACCCCGAAAGGATGAAAGGAAAAGTCGACCTCGGCGGAATTTGAACTCAGAACGTAACGGCAGACGAAATATCGCTAAGCAATAACAGTGTAATATTTGCAAGCTGAAGTATATAGCATCCAAGGACGAGCTAAATGTCTTACTTGTCTCCTCACACCACACAAACGTCGGCGATAAATTGGGACCAGTGAAGCACAAAGATCTGTAAAAGGAAATTTACAGTACATGCATATATACAAACACACATACATACACACATACACACGCACACATAAACATCTTGTTGCAAAACACAGTATATATACGAGATCGGAGTGGAATGAACTTAGTCACTGAAATAACTCACGTCAACGTTAGACGCATTTAAACTTTCTTGGGCTTTTCAATGATGTGTATTTCGCTAGTCACATACCTAGACGGTATATAGAAAAACAGTGAGTAAGCATTCTCTGGTATTGCGCAAAGCCTGCTGGGTTTAATAAAGATTTATTGTACGCAATTGAAACAGCATCTGTGCATTATTATCTTTCATCTCAAAAATGAAACTTTATTTCTTATGTACAATTTGTCGTAGTCGATCGTTGATAGTTGCAGTTGAACAGACATACAGAATACTAGAGAGAGTGAGTACTATCGTTTTTGTTATTTTGGGCTAGCTTACATATCGAACCACACATCCGGTATTCCGGCTTGTAAAGTATACTTCTAGGAATGTGTCGATAAGAGACATTCGTCTCGACACTCCGTTTTCAAGATTTAAGTTCGGATCCTTGTGAATCTGTTGTTTTTTAACTGCATATGTATTTAATGATGAATGTAATTGTGGTGTATTTTAAAAGGATTTACGGAAGAATAACTTTTTATTTGGTTTCTTTATCTATTGAGTAGCACTTTTTTTTGCCATTTTGATGTATTTCGTAACCTATTATTGAATACTAGTCTTTTTTCTTTGCGACACGTGTCAAGTCATTTTCTTTCTTTCAGGAAGGTAAAAATTTTAGTAGCCATTTCAAAGCATGAAATAACGACAGAAAACATTATAAGCATCGGTCATTCCCCATTTCCAAATTTACAACATTTACTTAATGTGCTTTACTTCATTATATGCTTTTTGCCGTTTCTGGTGAGAATGTTTTGACTTTTAGTGCAATCAAAAATCCCCCGGCATCAACTTTGAGTTCTTCACTTCTTAACCTGTATTGAAATTTTTCTTTGTATGTTTCCAACCTGTTTAGTTTGCTGGCATTTTCTGACACCATTTTTTAACTTAGATTTTTAACTTTTCCTAGTTATTACCTCTTTGTTCTCACAGCTGCCAACCATTAACTCTTAGCCTTTACTTTATATTTCTTGGCTTATTCGTGCTCTGTAGCTATTCATGTTAGAGCTCTGTTGTTCTTTACTCAATTATTTCGTAGCCCTAAAGTGGCTATTTTGTAATTATTTTCAGTTGTAGATAACCCCTTCCTGCCTGTATTCATCGGAAATATAATCTTTCTGTATCAACGCTTAGGTAATGTTTTCTACATGCAGTTATTATTTCTTCCTTCTCATTGTCACATTGAATGTGCATGAGCATTCGATTGCACTTGTTTCCATAGCAATAACAGTGTAATATTTGCGAGCTGAAGTCTAGCACCATAGGACGAACTAAATGTCTTACTTGTCTCTTCACACCACACAGACGCCGGCGATAAATTGGGACCAGTGAAGCACAAAGATCTATAAAAGGAAATTTACAGTACATGCATATATACATACACACATACGCACACACGCACACATACATATACACACATTTATATATATATATATATATATATATATATATTTATATATATATATATAATGCAATCTAATTTTCTTTTCCTATTCAATAATATCTAAATATAAATTGAATTCATTTATATACATTGTGTGTGTGTGTATGTGTATGTGTGTGTGCATATGTGTGTGTGTTGGGTATGTATATAGATGTGTAAAGGGACACGTATGACAATATGTGTAGGAGTGTGTGTGTGTGTGTGTGTGTGTGTGTGTGTGTGTGTGTGTACTGCATTAACATTGCCCTGTTTATTGGAGGACTTATGACATAAAGCTTGTCTGTGCGTTACATCTACAAATGTGTCATTATATCTTCGTTTCTCTCTAATTGTCAATAAATAGGGAACGATTTAGGATTTTATTACTTGGAAATTAATTATTTTCAGCAGATCACCCAAAGCATATAGCCTTGAGCACAAGAAGAATTTCACACTCACTTGTACATGATTGATCATTCTACAATCTCCCAGGTTAATCAATTATATCTTTTCAAATGAATTCATTTTTGTCCTCATTCCTTAATTGAAACAAAATCTCTGGTTTTCAATTCTATATAAAACAATTATATATCTCACAAAGTTTTACGCACTGTTCATAATTCGTTCGGATCATCATATATCGTTTTCATTGCAAGCTTATGCTTCGATAAATTTTATTACAATAAGCTGATTGTTATTTGAATAATGTGATTTTGTATGACACCCTAAGGTTATATGTATATATATATATTAAACAAGGGAAAATTTTCGAGAAGTGTAAAGTCATTTGAATCAAATATTATCTATTAGCAATAATTTAATTATCGAAACCAGTAGAAGGAAATCCGACGTTAGCGAATTTTAGATTCTATAAATATGATGGTACAGTACAGAATCATATAGTTGTTATTCTGTAATTAATAGCTGGGAGCTCGGGTAATAGAACAGTGGTGTACCAACTGAGATAACTTGCGTTCGAGTCTGGAAACATCAACTACATAGCCTAGGCACCACTCAAACATAAATAGGTACTATAGTACCAACAGATCCACTGGCTTTATGATATTAATAAGTACTGCATCTTTATAAGATTCACTTAACTGGATATACGTATTATAACGGGGAATACACGGGGATGTGCGTCTTTTCATATTATATATAAAGTTTACAAATAAAAATAATCTTGAAGCAAATTAAAATACACTTGAAGCAAACAAAAACAGAAGGAAAAAGAAAAACCTCGAAAATATCCCAGTAAATTATTATGAACTGAAAGTCGAAGCGAATTCGAATAGCCCCGAAGTAAATTTAAATAATCACGAAGTAAATTAAATAATGGATGTTTCGATTAAACTGAGTAGATGTAGATATTTTGAAGTGATTGTATTTACAACTGATTCGATTTGAATCTGAATTAATTTCGTCAATTCACTTAAGCTTCAATGTTGTGTTTACATGACGAAAACCAATCGGAAAGCAACGATAACTTTTATAAATCTGTAAGTATTGATATTCCACGAACTGTTATATAAGTAAAGGTCATACAAGAAGTCTTCACTAGTAATTCGTATGCATTTAGTATATGTTGCTGAAAAAGTGAATTGGGAATCCATCACTGCAGCACAAGCTGTCAAGAAGATAACATCATATAACAGCAGGTATATATAGATCGTGCATTTCACTTGCACCCAAGAGTATTAAATAAGAACATTTTGAATCACTTATTGAGTGGATAAACGAAAACACACAACTGAAACTCAAAACTCTTTGCGAACTTTTAAATACAAAGTATGGATTGACTGTACCCTAACAAACTATACCTAGACATCTTAGTTGGAGGACGCTTTCATTAAAGTAAATGCATTTACAATTTGAGTAATTCAGTTTAATAATTTCAACTCAGGGGATTCCCATAAACTCATAAAAGATGTTTTGATATTTGTTCAAGGAGTGTTGAAAGCCAAAAGTTAAAATCTAATTGTAAATTACATTTTAATTTTAGATAAGGCAACGGAAATATGGGCTTGATAACATTATTTAATTTGGTAAGAATCATTTAATTTGTACCTGAAAATTTATGATTCATATTCCTTACATCGAAATTGTACATAACGAGTTAAGACAGAGTTAATATAAAGAGTGAATTTTGCTTTGATCCTCCTTTTCATATTTGGAGACATGGTTGAGGATATAATAATCCAAGGAATCCTCAACTATGCCTTCAAACTTGGACTATCTTTGCTCATTCAAATGTAAGTATTTCGTATTTCTCGGAATCCTGATCTAATGAAACATTAACTTTCTAAACCAGGGGTTCTCAATCATTTTTTTTTCTCTAGACCCCATTTATTACTGTTTTATTCTAGTGGACCCCCATAGCCATTCGCTGTTTAAAAACTGGTTTTATAGAAATTTCTTTCAAATTTCCTATTTTGATTTTCACACATTAATTTATGTGGGCTGAACTATGTAAAATGTTAGAGAAAGAAACCTAGATGTTTCTTGTAATACAAACCAATACATACATCTGAAGCAAACTTTTCAGGGGTCCTTAGCATACTATTGCGCATCCCCAATTTACTATTTTGTTGC
>NC_068983.1:62408073-62408894 GCF_001194135.2 Octopus bimaculoides | reverse complement strand
TCAAAGGTATTTAACGAGACGGACAACTATTCTTCGTTATACAGTAATAAGAAGGCTCCTGCTTACTACTCGCATTAGATCGTTAAAGATTCCTCTCTTATGATATCAACATATCTATTGGATTTTCAGCTGATTTTCAAACTTTTCGTATATTGTCAATGGCGTGAAAAATTTTCCTGATTTACTGAACACTACTTATCTATCTTACTATCTAACAGTCTCCACGTCTGTCTGTCTGTCTGTCTGTATGGATGGATGGATGGATGGATGGATGGATTTGTGGGTTGGATTTTTTTCAGATTTTCTATTGCAGAATTCAATCTGGTCACTAACAAAATGTGAGGCTTTTATTTGAGTCGATAGTTCGTTTTGTTTGAGGATATCTGAATTGGTTGATGTGTACATATGTGTGAGCGAGTGGATAAATTGCACACACACACACACACACACACACACACACACACACACACACACACACACACACACACACACACACACACACACACACACACACACACACACACACACACACACACACACACACACACACACACACACACACACCATACCACACACACACGCACACATACACATACACATACATATATATATGTATGTACTTACGCATACCAGGTAAATAGACACACAGGCAGACAGATAGGTAGATAGATAAGATAGATAGACAGATAGACAGACAGACAGACAGGCAGACAGATAGATAGATAGATAGATAGATAGATAGATAGATAGATAGATAGATAGATAATCTTTTTATTATAGCCACACAAGGCTAAATACAGAAAATGGACAAATTACAAAGT
>NC_068983.1:62403364-62405890 GCF_001194135.2 Octopus bimaculoides | reverse complement strand
GCTATTACTTTGGCCAAAATTTTCAAATCTGCGTTGAGCAGAGTGATGGGCCTGAAATTATCTATAAAATTCCCCTTGTTTGGGTCTTTCTCCAGCAATGTCACTGCACCTCGGCTCACGATAGATAGATAGATAGATAGATAGATAGATAGATAGATAGATAGATAGATAGATAGACAGACAAGTAGATAGACAGACAGACAGACAGGTAGACAGAAAGACAGACAGGTAGACAGACAGACGGAGGGACAGATGCGCATACAATGTATGTATGTATGTATGTCTATAAGCGTATTTGTGTCCATATTAGAAGCTAAACATCTTGAATATTTTCTATATTTTTGCAGATCCAATAATGGTTTATAGTTGTAATTATCCAATCAGCCGTACCCTAAACGGTTTTGTAAATCCAAGCTTCTCAAGATATTATTGAAGTAATTAGCTACAAAACTAAATGGTCTAATAAATACAGTATAAATCTAGAATTATAGTCTGGCTATAAGGTCAGCAGACTTGTCATATTTTAACCATTTTGATATTTTTAATGCTCTGTTGTGAAGATGCGTGACCTTGTGGTCAGGGAGTTCCCAGACCAGCGGAGTGTTGTATTCTTGAACAAAACACTTCATTTCACGTTACTCAGTTCACTCAGCACTAAGCGGGTAACTTCACGTTAAACGAGTAACTTTGCGGTAAACGGGTAACTTTATGTTAAACGGATAACTTTACGGTAAATGGGTAACTTTACAGTAAACGGGTAGTTTTGCGTCGGACTGGCGTTCCGTTCAGTGGGTATGTTGGCCTGCCCACCTAGTCAGCAAAGTGGCATCATTCGAAGGCTGTAACAATGCGAGGAAGTACATTGTGAACAGCGGTGTGTGACCAACGGTGTATGATAATCAGATCGATACAGTGGTACAGTAAATATTGTTAGCATTTCCTAAACAACTAATTCCCCCATCTTTACACCATTATGTCGACTCTTTTGGAATTACATTTTATTGAAATTTTCGTACAACATTTAAACAATATTACGCAATGTTACACGCGAACTACCCTCGATAGTACTGCAATTTATATTTTTATACGCACGTCTACCATTTTCTACAAGTAGCATTACATACTGTTTTAATCATTCGATTACGCATTAAGCTTATCATGTGGAAGACACTTCCAGTGTTACTTCAATATAGTCTGCACTAAGACAGCGAGCTGGCAGAAACGTTAGCACGCCGGGCGTGATGCATAGTGGTATTTCGTCTGTCTTTACGTTCTGAGTTCAAATTCCACCGAGGTCGACTTTGCCTTTCATCCTTTCAGGGTCGATAAATTAAGTACCAGTTGCGTACTGGGGTCGATCTAATCGACTGTCCCCCTCCCCCCAAATTTCGGACCTTGTGCCTTGAGTAGAAAAGAATATAGCCTGCACTGGTTAACAGTTAATGATATTACTTACATCTCTATCCTTGTGTAGATCAGTTACTGTCTTATCATTTACTTTTCGTTATACGTTTAATCATTAAAAGTATGCCTAGTTAATCATTTACTGATTTGCTTTTATAAGATTATCTTTGTGGTCCTTCAAGATCACGAATGATTTGCACATGGCTAGACGGTCCTTTCTATTTTGTTATTGTCATTAGGTTTGTTGCGATTTTTCATCGTTATTTGATTATATTACATGCATTCGGAGTGGAGCTTTTACAAGTTTTGTGAAGCTGCCTTGTAAAAGTCTTGAGTGCGATGCACTTTGTAATTCATGCAAGGTTTGTGTGTGCGCGAGCGCGTTTGTTTTGGAAAATATTTTCATATGGAGAGGGTCCTTATTAGATTAGGTTTTATATGTGCAAATACAGGCTTTTAAACTCCGTTTACTTGACGCACTAATTTTTTTAAATCTGTGATGTTGTCGAGCTCAAAGTTTTTCTAGCCTTTAATCTACAGTGGTACAATGGTGATTTTAAAGTAAAAGTTAATGTCTACAAGTGTATCCAAACTGCATTTCATAGATGTGGTGGCCTCTAAACGAGAGAGACACCAGATCACTATGGATTAACATGGTACAACTTATTATAAATAATTGAACTCACAGTTGGTTCTGTCATCAAATATTCTGGTTTTTCGATCATACGACACCCTAATCATTGACAAATGATGTAAATGCTTGAGCATTCCTCAGACACTTGTAACCATAATATGCAGTATATACATACACACACACCCACACACACACACACACACACAGACACACACATACATATATATATATATATACATAGATACATATATATTATACACACACATATATACATATATATTTTTATATATAACGTTGACCACTAAAGTGGATATTTATCTATCTCTCTCTCTATATATATATATATATATATATATATGTATGTATATACCGGAGTAAGCACATGAAATGTGCAACAAGGTGGAAAAAAGAGTACTCAAATACCAGAGGTAGAGTAATTACTCTACTTCTGGTATTTGAGTACTCTTTTTTCCACCTTGTTGCACATT
>NC_068983.1:62395751-62403045 GCF_001194135.2 Octopus bimaculoides | reverse complement strand
ATATATGTATATATATATATATGCATGTATATATTTATGCATATAAAAAAGCATTTATGTATGTACACATCAAACATTACGTAATATCTTAATTGACTGTCATAGTCGAGAGCCATAAACTTACATTGATATTTAACTTTCCTACAACGTATAAATATACAAACAGTTGCATCAGCAATTCGCCTCTTCGTTGGCTTTCACATTAAGTATTCAAGTTGTTCAGTCAATGGGGTATTCTAATCATTGAATAATAATGCATGTGGATGAGGCTGTATGGGGTGGGGGTGAGGTCTTTTTACTGGAATTTTGACTTTGAGACAAAATATATATTTTACAAATGTTCACTACTTAACAAAAAACTATGTCAGCTAAGCAAATGACCTTCTCTAAATGCATTAAAAGCATTATAACGTAATCTGATTTCTATTTCAGAAAATTATCACCGTTCTCTTTGAGCATATAAAAGACAAATTTGGCTGGGACAAAATGACTAAGCCAATTTGCCGCTTCACTTCTCCAGAAAACACACTCATACACAGTAATATCCATCACTAGACATCAGAAAGATCAGAAATGCAAAAACTATTTTAAATACCTTGGTCAAATGAAAAGGGTCAGGGGAGAATGGCATATGATATGAAATTAACTATACTCGATTAAATAAAAGATTTTTAAAAATTCAACATAAAATATTCTCTATAGCTCCTTCACGATTTGCTGGAGTGTCCTCCTCGTGATATATTTACTTCTCATGCAGTTAAGGAGAAGAAATTATTGAAATTAAGACATTACTCATTTTACCCCATTTTAGACACATTTTTGAAACTTGGGAATTATCAAATTGGATATTAGTATTGGAAACAAGAAAATTGCGGCAAACCTACATGATAGTGGTGTCAGACGGGACATGCAGACCACCATATAATTTGTTCGAGACAGTGTCTTTATTATTCTCCTCCATTTTTATTTTGACATGCGCATTGCGTTTTTATTTTTCTCTACCGTTTTACGAATTCGGTGTGCACGTACGCACTGCGTGTTCATACTTCTTTTTCCGGTTTGTACTCAAAACTGTTTACAGATCACAACCATCTCACGAACCTGCGCTCACGAGGAGCGCTTCGTGCTCCGATGGTTGTGAAAAAGATGACTTGAAATCCAACAGAGAAAATAATATTGTGACTTAAAAACCAAATATTATCCATATATTTTATTAGCAACCTCAATTACAATCGGGTCGAAGTTGAGGAAAGATTTCTTGATAAAAGAGACCCTACCACCTAACTATGTTCCGAACTCCCTCAGCTTCAACAACAATGTCCATACTGAACAATTTTACTCATAAATATAATGTAGTAATACAAAATGATGATGTTATACTTGCAATGCAATGATTTCAAACAGGTAGGAAAAGAATAAGAATTCAGCAGTTACTTATTTTGCCCCGGTTACTAATTCATCCCTCACCCTCCTATAGTAAAATGTTGCACGGAAAGATGATGGTGGAACATACGGAGAATAGGAAGCACGCACACAGAAGACGTGGACATGGTCATTCCTCATCAGTTATCGACTAAAATCCCTCACAATTTCGATGCCCTTGTAAATGTGTAGATACATCCATGTGCGCGCGCGTGTGTGTGTGTGTGTGTGCGTATATGTGTTTGTTCACATGTGTGTAGCCATGTCACTTGAGAGCACTACAGGTAACACGTGATCCATAACAACGTTTTGCACGCTTGCTTCGTCGACAACTGAACTGGCAATCCCACCCAACTTCGCTTGGCATGGAGAGTGATTTTGGATACATGACAAAATGTGATACAAGAGCTATTAATGCGCAGAAAACTTCAAAGGATTCATCAGCCAACCAACAACATATACATAACATAGGCACATTAAATATGTGTGTATATGTTTAACTAGCATGTTCGTATTTCATTGAAATTATGCAAATCTCATCACATCTTTGAAATTGCCAGCAAGGTCCAAAGGGAAGAAAGTGATATAGTTGGTAGCATAAGATCGTACTAGGACAGAAGTCGTAATGAAGGGCATGTGCTTGATACGATGCTTTATGTCCTGTATAAGTTAGATGATACTGCGAGGTCTGAAGATCCTTCCAGTTACTTTGGCAGTCTCCTGCATCGTCAGACAATATAATTTCTCTTTACTTTATCTTAGCATGCAGCATATTGTACCGAGGTCAAGCGAATGAATCTGATGTGTGTGCTGCTCTTTCTTTCAACATAAAAAAATATAAAAACTTGTGCTTGTCTCGCATTAAAGCTGCAGTGTACTGCAATATAAGCGCAGGCGTGCCTGTGTGGTTAGAAACTTGCTTCCCAACTACATGGTGCCTGGTTCAGTCCTACTGCGTGACACCATGAGCAAGTATCTTTTACTGTAGCCTCGGACCGACCAAAGCATTGTGAGTGGATTTGGTAGACGGAATCTGAAAGAAGACCGTCGTGTGTGTGCGTGCGTGTGCGTGTGCGTGTGCGTGTGCGTGTGCGTGTGTACGTGTGTGTGTGTGTGTGTGTGTGTGTGTGTTTATATCTGTTTATCCTCCGCCATCGCTTGACAACCGGTGTTAATGTGTTTACGTCCTCGTAACCTAGACTGGGATCGATTCATTCGGCTAAAAAAGGCGATGCCCCATCATGGGTGCAGTCTAATGATTGAAACAAAAATAAAAGATGTACCTGGGTGACACGTTTATCAGATATCTAATTAAGGATCAAATAGGTTCGTAGTGGAGAGATGGGATTTTCTGCCCATTTGCGAGGATAAAATGTTGCCAGTTCCGTAGCTTCAAACACATGAAAAATGTAGTAAGGTAAATGAAAGCAGACTATGTGCTGTGGTCCGACGCTATAGTAAAAACATTTTGCCCAGGGGTTTCAGCGCAATGGAACTGAACTTGATACCACGTGAATGCGAAGTGAACTACTTAACCATACAGCCAACGTTAGCGTGATACGATGGGTGTTAAGACATGGTTTGGAACCCTTCCGAAGGAATTTCACAGAATTCACTGGACACTTTTTCACTCACAATGCTTGGGTCCACAAGAAGCTAGGATAGAAATCTTTTGCTCGTGGTGTAACACTGTAACCGAACCCTGAACCTCACGAACACGAAAAGAACTTAACCTTTCATTCGTTTATGCCAGTGTTGCGTGCATGCATGAGTACCGCTCGCATACGCACGATCACACACACACACACACACTCACACACACACACACACACACACACACTCACACACTTGTGGTGGTATGTCTAATGAGTAATGTAGTTAATGTGTGATCAGTAGTGACAAATGGAATGGACGTTTCATGCGCCTACACATTCCCTCACTGACACGTACATACGCACACACGCACGGGTATACAACGCATATAACTGAACACATACGTATATGCATACATGTATATACTACTAAATATGTGTGTGTGCGTGTGTGTGCATGTGTGTGTATTATATATATAGAGAGAGAGAGAAAGAGAGACACACACACACACACATATATATATACATATATATGTACGTGTACGTGTGCGTGTGCGTATAATCTCTCATGCATGCATACATACATAAGTACGTGTATATATATATATATATATATATATATATATACGCACATACATACACACATACATGCGCATGAAATATTAATCGATGGCAGCACACACATGTACATATCGAACCTGACTCACACACCCACACTGATACATTACGTTGTTCATTTTGCACGCACTCTCACACACACACACACACACACACAAACGCGCGCGTGCGCACACACACACTAGCGTGAGTCTTTACACACATACACACACACAGTGGCATAGGCTTTTACACACATACACATATACTGGCATAAGCCTTTACACATAGACACGCACGCATACATATACACAGAGACGTGTCACTTTCACTTATATAAACACATACAGACACATATGCAAAAACACGCACACATCTCTATGTCACCCTCACACGCAAATACACCGCTAACGCCTCCCACACATACACAACGTTATCTCCGCCCCCCTACATAGTCATAGCCACACCTCTATATATGAAAGAGCGTGGGTGCAGCTTATCCCCGCCCACTTCTACTCTCTCTCCCTCTCTCACTCACTCTATCAGTTTCTTTATTTACCTGTCTCTATCTCAGTCTCTCTCCGTCTCCCTCTTTTCGTTTACACAGCAGTCAAGGTCCCGGATGTCAGATACTCGATGATATATGTATTGCTGTCACAATACAATGTTATTTTCATTGTTATTGTTACAACAGTAAATCTGGTATTGTTATTATTGTTGTTGCCACATCAGGTAGTGGCGGAGAATAAGTGATGTGAGTAGGCTGTATGGAGTGAAATCAAACGGCTAGTGTAAGTCGTGTGAGTGTGATTAGAAGTCAATGTATGTTGCGTGGGGACGTAGTGCGGGAGTTAGTGCACGCTTTGCAGAATAAAATGTGGTAACCAGGTTGTGATAAAACGGGTGTATTAAAGCAGTCAAGATATGTTGCGGAGGATGTGACTGGCAGACAGGTGTTACTATATATGGAAGAATGTGACAGTCAATGTTTTAGATGTTTGGTAAAATGTGACAGCGTTTGATATTTTTGGCGGAATGTTACAGTCAATGTTTGTTGTGTTTGGTAGAATATAGTAATCAGTGCTTGGTACAGTCTTTCTTGTGTTTGGTAGAATGCGACAATCAGTTTTTGTTATGTTTGGTAGAATTCGATAGTCAGAGTTTGATGCCATTGTAGGAGGTAACAGTCAACATTTGTTCGTGTTTGGCAGAATATAACAGCCTGTGTTTGTTGTGTTTCATGGAACGTAACAGTCAGTGTTTATTGTGTCTGGTGGAATGTGGCAGTGTTTGTTGTGTTTGGCAGAATGTAACATTCTGTGTTCTATTTGGTTGAATGCAAGCGTTTTTTGTGTTTGCTAGAATTTGACAGTGTTCGTAAAAATTAGTAGAATGTGACAATTTTTGTTGCATTTGATGGAATATAAAGTCAGTGTGTGGTGTGTTTGGTAGAATGCACTTGTTAGTATTTGTTGCATTTGGTAGAACGTAAAAGTCAGTGTTCGTAGTGTTTGGTAGGATGTGATAGTGTCTGTTGTGTTTGGTAGAATGAAACAGTCAGTACTGGTAGTTTTTAAAATGTGATAGTTACTGCGTTCTTGTGTTAGGTAGAATGTAACAGTCGGTGTTTGCCGTGTTTTGTAGAACGTAGCAGTCGGTGTTTGCCGTGTTTTGTAGAATGTAACTATTTCTGTGTGCTGTTTTTGTTCGAATGTAATTGTCAGTATTTGTTGTGTCTGATAGAATGTGACAGTCAGGTTTTGTTGCATATGGTAGAATATAATTGTCAGTGTTTATTGTGTCTGATAGAATACAACTGTCAATGTTTGCAGTTTGGTGGAGTGCAACCGTCAGTGTTTGCCAAAGTTGGTGAATGTAAGTCAGCGTGTCATGTTTGTTAGAATGTGAGTGTTTGTCGTGTTTGGTAGAAGGTAACACTCAGTGTTTGATGAGTTTACTTGAAAGTGGCAGTCAGGGTTTGTAGTGTTTGGCATCATGTTACTCAGCGTTTATTGTTTGAGAAATTGTGAGCATCACTGTTTTCTGTGTTTGATAGATTGTGGCAGGCAGGGTATGGGATGTATAGCAGAATGTTGCACTTACTCTTTGACTCCTTTAGTAGAATGTACCATCCTGAAGACATTTTGCTTCATATAATGTAACAGATATTGTTTTCTGTGTTTGGTAGAATGTGACACTCGTTTTTTTTTGTTTGTTTGTTTGTTTTGTGACTGTGCGTGCGTGTGTGTGTGTTTGATAGAATGCGCGAAACAGAGTGCTTTTTCGTAAGAATGTGACAGTTATTGTGCATTGTGTTTGATAGTGTAGCATTGTTTATTGTATTTGGTAGCATGTGACACTCGATGTTTATTGTGCTTGAAAGAATGCAAGAAGCAGACGTGCTTTCTTCGTAAAAATGTGACAGTCAGTGTGTATTGTGTTTGGTAGAATATAACAGTCAATGTTTATCATGTTCAGTAGAATGTAACAGCGTGGTGTTTGGTAGAATGTAATACTCAGTGGTCCTTGTGGGTTTTTTTTATAATTCGAGAGACAGTGTTTATTATTTTTTGTACAATGTGTTAGTCGTTGTTGCATTTAGTAGAATGTGACGACCAGTATATTTTTTGTGTGTGTTTGACAAAATGTAAACAGTCAATATTTGTTGTGTTTGGTAGAATACGATAGGCAAAGTTAGATTGCTGCAATTTGACAGTCAATTACTTTCTTTTGATAGAGTATGTCAATCAGGCGGCGAGCTGGCGGAAACGTTAGCACGCTGGGCGAAATGCTCGTCTGCCGTTACGTTCTGAGTTCAAATTCCGCCGAGGTCCACTTTGCCTTTCATCCTTTCGCGGTCGATAAATTAAGTACCAGATATGCACTGGGGTAGATGTAATCGACTTAATCCCTTTGTCTGTCCTTGTTTGTCCCCTCTATGTTTAGTCCCTTGTGGGCAATAAAGAAATAGAAATAAGAATATGTCAATTAGTATTTCAGTGATTGGTAGAATGTGACAGTCGGTGTTTTTAGTGTTAGATATTATGTGATATTCAGTAATTGTTGTGTTTGGTAGAACTTGAAGTTTACTATTTGCTGTATTTGGTGGAATTTTGCAGTAGTTTTTTGCTTTATTTATTAGAACATGATGATCCGTGTTGGCTTTTTAGGTAGAATGCGACACTTAGAGTTCTATTGTGCTCTACGGAATATGACTACATTTTCTTCTTTTTCGTTTTGTCTTTTTCCTTTTTGTAGATTTTGTCAATTTCCAGGTGGTGTCTCTTGTAGAATGTAACTTTTTTTTATTGTTGGTCGTATTTGATGATCATTTGTGTTAGTAATAACAAGGCACACAGGGGATTTGAAAGGTGCTTCTTTTTCTACGACCAGGTGGAGCCAGATTTCTAAGTGACTGATGTGAGGTTGATATAGTTATGCAGGTTTGTCTGCAGAATACTATGTAAGTGTAGTGACGTCATATGGCGCCAAAAAGGCATAGTCGCCATTACTGCATCTTTAACCACGCATGCGTGGATTTCAACATCCAAGCGTTCCCGCTTTTATTCTGTCTCTTACCACGCCAGACAGCGAACAAGCAAGACGTCTCAACAAGCTCTCTCATTGAGTGTGGTCGAAGCAAGTTGTCTCTCCAACGATTCAACTCTAGGGACAGTACATCT
>NC_068983.1:62384190-62395651 GCF_001194135.2 Octopus bimaculoides | reverse complement strand
CGTGGATTTCAACATCCAAGCGTTCCCGCTTCTATTCTGTCTCTTACCACACCAGACAGCGAACAAGCAAGACGTCTCAACAAGCTCTCTCATTGAGTGTAGTCGAAGCAAGTTGTCTCTCCAACGATTCAACTCTAGGGACAGTACATCTACATTCAGACGTCTCAGCAACCAGACTTTCTCACAGGAAGCTACTCAGAAACCGGACAATTGGAGGCTGTCCATTTTACCTCTTTAAATAAATATTGTTGTTGTTGATCAGTTTGGAGTTCTGCGTTCCGTTCAATTCCTAATTTAATATAGGAAAGTCAGGTGTACATCTAATGATGTATAACCCACTTTCCTAAATAAGTATTTCATTTGTGGTCGTGGTTGTATGTATATTTGCTGCGTGGTCGTAATAGTTAAACATGTAGCAGCCTTGCGAGTTGCTGCTGCAGTGATGTTCATGCGTAAAGTTGATGTCTATGTTGGCACTTGTGAATACTTAGGCATGAGTTGATGTTACAGAGGGGGGGGGGTAGACAAATAGTGGACGTGTGAGATGCTGTTCTTGTGTTGATATTTCGGGTTAGTTAAACACATATTACGTAGTTCTGTGAGTTAATGTTGATGTCCGTTTGTGTGTATTGTTGTGTGTAAATATTTTCTTATGACTCTATAAGTAGAGTTGTGTACGTTGATAATATAGGAATATTCTGGTGTGTGTGTGTGTGTGTATGCGTATGTGTGAGCGTGTGTTTGTATGGGTGTATGAAAGAGTAAGCGCGTGCACTTGTGCATATCTGTGGGTAAGTGTGTGTGTATATGTCTGTGTCTGTGCGTGTGCGTGTGTTTGGATGGGTGTGTGAAAGAGTAAGCGCATGCGCTTGTGCATACCCGTGTGTAAGCGTGTGTGTGTGTGTGTGTGTGTTTGTGTGTGTGTGTACGTGAATCAGTGTCATCATTGAGGTATGTTGTTGGTGCACGTAGTTTAGACACGTAGGTTCCACGGGTGTATAGTGATGTGGTTTTGTGGACTGAGTTTGAAATAAATTGACTTCTTACATCAGCCTGTTATTACAACTGTTATTAGAGAGAATACAAATAAAACTTTTTCTTGCTTTCTTAAACACATTAGTCTGCAATGCCCTTAAGAAAACCATGAGAGTCATATATTATCATAATCTCTTACATAACAGTTGTAATAATAGGTTCATTGGTACATAAAGTGAAATATTTCTAGTTTGAAATTGAAACCTTGTGGTTTACTTGGTTCACCGGAAACAGAGTATTGTGATCGCGACATACCCATTAAGCAAAGTAAATTAACATCTCATTTAAAGCAATTTGAAAAGGAACAGCATGAATGTGTAAATAAGTTAACCCGGAAAGTGAGACAATATCTAAATGTCAAGGAAGAATGAGATAACGTGACAAAGGTCGATAAAATAATTAATAAAAGAAAAAAATAAAAGCAAAAGATAGATGAAGATGTTTACGATTCTGAACGAAGAAGATTACATTTTAGACTTCCAGAACGTCAGTATAAAATCAGAAAACAATCAGTTATTACAGAAATTGACAGGTGAAAGAACTCCAATCTATCAATAGTAGTAGTAATATCCGGAGGCTGCATTATTGGCGACAATTTCAAAACATGAAAGTCTTCATGTCACCAGAGATGCTTTTGTATGGCATTTCATTGTAGAATAGGATTAACAGAACAAGGGATTAACTGGAACAAAATAAGCGAGAACAAAGCATTAAAAGTTACCACGATCATCATCATCATCATCGTCATGGTTGTCGTTGTCGTTGTTGTTATTGTTATTTTTATTATTATCAGAAAGTTAAGAGCTTTTTGTCGACATCAGGATTGTGTCTTCTCGCTGAAGTGCGCAATTATTTTATGTGTTAACTATAAAGATAACAACTGCAGGTGAGTGTATGTCTATCTCTAAACAACAAATGATGCTTTCAAAGGAAGATGCGATTTGTAATGAAATATATTTAATATCCAACTGTTCCAAATTACAAATGTTTCTTTTCTTTTTCTTTAATTTTACCTAAGTACTTGTCTTTGTGTTAAACAACCTGCCGACAGGTAATGTAAAATGAGAAATACCTAAGATTTCCCTCTCATTTTTTTTTTCTTTTTCATTTTCATCATATTTTAAAATCTTTTTGGAATGATAGTCTCTACTATTCTATTGCTTTACTGGCTATCTTTACTGCAGTTACAGATACTACATTCCTGCCTAACAACATTTTTGGTCTTTTTTTTTTTTTGTCTTTGGTTATTTTTTGCTTCAATCTAGAAATCAGAGGAAATGACCATTATTCCCTTCAGTCTTTGCTTTTGTGACCTCGGTGTCAATATTTTCAAACTGACTTTTTTCCATTACATTTCAGATAGATTCATCATTGAGTTGCTGAGGTAGAAATATCATTATAGCAACTTTTCTGCTCAATACCAAAGATTTGCTTGTCAGTTACTTGACTTTAACCACTTGAGCATGTCGCTTAGTGGCTGACAATATGTGCATCTCTGGTCATGAGCAGGAGTAGTGGGGGAACATCACATCATAGCCATGTGTTGAGAGGGGTTCTTTGTGGGACTGACATGAAAAATGACGATTACATACTAATGGATTACGTACATGAGTTCGACTCTCCGCTGGAACTTCTTTTCCAGTTGTACTCTCTGACAAACAATTTCACTAAGCATTCTTTGGGGTTTGAGTGAATGTAACAATACTTTCTAGGGGTAACTAAATAGAGAATAATAATTGCTACCCAAGGATAAAAATCTTGCTACACAATATAATTGTAGGTTTGATATGCTACCTAAAGAGAAGTATGTGTATTCAAGAAATGAGGGAGGGAGAGAGACGCAGTTGGGTAGAAGACAATGAGAAAACAAAAACCAACAAAAGAGAGAAAAGTAAGACGCAAGAGAACAGTGAAAAATACGATGATAGAAGAGAATGGAAAGGAAACAAGGATTAAAATGAAAAAGAAAGCAAACGGAGTAATTATTTGAACAGAAATTGTCTGAATAGGGAACTCGAGATGGGAAATGCAATGGTAATATTGATTGTAAAAGTGATGGTCAAGACTTCAAATCTATTTTATCTTTTCGTTAATGAAATAAGCAATTTCATGAATATCCTAATCCAAACACAAACTATGATTCCCTCTGGTTGTTTTAGTCTTCATTATTTGCCAGTCTACAATAATATTGTAATATCTTGTTTTTAATATAACTTATATCATATTATACTGGGACGAGTAAGAAATAGACAGACCAGACCAGATCAGACTAGACAGATAAACAGACAGATAGACAGACTGACAAACAGACAGACAGACAGGCAGAGGGATATACCATCGGACAGGTACATTAAGAGGAATAATAAACAGATGCAAAGGGAGAGGACAAGAAAAAATATTTAGGTGTGTGTGTGTGTGTGTGTGTGTGTGTGTGTGTGTGTGTTTGTGTGTGTGCGTGCGTGCGTGCGTGCGTGCGTACGTGCGTGCGTGCGTGCGTGTGTCTGTCTGTCTGTCTGTACACGTGCACTAGGTAGCTGAAATAATAATCCTATAAGTCATGAGTTCATATAAGCTCAAAGGGTTTCGATGAATTTCTATACAGATGACGTTATTCGATCTTACTTCAGTTTACCAATATGCTCCCAGAATTTTACCAATTATAGCAAGGTATCCTTCCAGTGTAAGATCTATGCTTTATCCGATGAATGCCATAAAATCGGTGCTACGTACCTACGCTTATAATCTTTTCATTTACATGCTATACGCAATTTAAGGTCACTGGACTCACTGATTTATTTTTATCACCAATCCCTGTGTTGCTTTATGACCCCCCTATACAGTCTTCTAAACATATTTATTATAACTTACTAGAACCAACTCCTTGTCCATATATTTGTTCTTCAATTTAAAGACTAAACTCAAACATCTTGCTTACATCAATGCTACCCAGTCGTCTCTACCGACTAGGTTAGACTTATAAAGCTATGGACAGTGTAGCTCTTACTCAAACCAACAAAGAAAGCAAAGTACCCAAATTTATTTTGTTTTGTTTCGCTGATGCAGTCTACAAACAATAACAATCGAACTGAATGGACTTACCGTTTGTTCTATCGTTTTATGACAGTGGATGTTAGAATCATGACAGTGGTGGACCTAAAACTTTGAAGAACTTCAAGACGGTGACGGGATCCAAAGATTAAACAGGATAGTTCAGTGGGTTTGCTGCTTGTCTCTTGGTGATGTATATTCATGAATGACACAGTTCACCGTGAAGGAATCCTGGACCGACGGACTAGTTAAGTTGTTGGAGGTATGGTTCAATCTTCAACTTCAGGCTAAACAGCGCCTCAGACGATAGGTTTGACCTCTGCTTTGCCGAAGCAATCATAAAACTGCACTTACTTGTTTTTGTTTTACTTATGGCTAGAAAAGTACCTCACGCACAGTCTTATTCATGCAACTGGTGTACCTGAGAAATAATCTCTTGAGGTATTTTTCTATCCTCTGATATAATTTTTCAGCTTCTCTTCGTAATAAACATTTTTTAAAATTTAAAATTGTATACTAATATTCATGTTGATTATTCTTCCTGTTTCAATCAGAGAAATCAGTTCTTTTTCTTTTCCGAGTATACTTTGAGGTCATCCATATATTGCTGGCAATTAATTTTCACTCTGGTATTATCAAGCTCATAGGTAGGCTTCGATTTTCAAAGTATATTTGTCAGATATATTAATGCAACGAGGAAAAGCAGTGGAAAGAGCGTTTCTTCTCGAAATACCCATCTGCGTATTTTCATATTTTCTAATGATTAATTTCCGAGGCAAGCATTGGAACAGAATACAGAGAATTAATGATAAAGGAAACACAATAAAGACGTGATATTGAATCAGTGCGTGTGTTTATTTTAATTTCTATTGGCATAATGACCCTCTCTAGGCACAACAAGATTCTGCATTTTAGTTTTACTTCCCACAACTTTATAGCTTTTTTCTAAAAGAAATAGCCATTAATCTTCTCATTAACCTCGAGGGTCCCCAGCCACCCTGGGAGCCAACAGTTTTGTACAATATCGTAGGATTACTTGTGGTGTGCCCAACCAACAGCTAGGTTCTTTTTTATTCGTCACTCAATCTAAAGCAATCGATATTCAGCAGATCAGCAGTTCTTCTTTTGCTCTCCAGGCAATAAATTCTTCTCTCGAAAGTTATATATTTTATCTGCTATGAAATTGCTAATAATTTCCAAAGCAATCATAAACATGTAATAAGCGTATTGTCACTAACTACCCTCCCTTTTCTTTGTCCTTCTGTACTAACTCCGGTTCTCTCTTTGTCATCCATGTTAATGTTCCATATTCTATACACCCAATAGAAAACAGTTGTATATAACTGTGCATGTTTGTGTGATATTAGAGCCACAATCACTGAACACTATCTGGTCCTGGGGCTTTCTTGATTTGTCATTTTCTTAAGAATCGTCATCATCATCACCATCATCATCATCATCATCGTTATTATATGAAAACTCACATCTTATTTTGCTGGGTATGATGGAAAGTGTCAGCTGTCCACAGCCAGCAGACTAAGGTGACACGTGTTTATTATTATTAATATTGTTATTGTTGTTGTTGTCTTTGCTGTTGTTATTCTTCTTCTTCTCCTTCTCCTTCTTCTTCTTCTTCTTCTTGAAAGCAAGCAATAACAAATCACCAAAGGTTTCAAGTAGTCCCTTCTCCTGTGACTCAAAGAGACAATACTCTCCTTGGAATGCGAACTGTACCCAACAATGCTGTCTTCTGGATCACTTTGAGCCTAACAGCAGCTCCAATATTCTTGATATGTGTTTCAAAGCCCTTTGAAACTGCTCCTAATGCTCCAATTACCTCCAGTATCACCATTAATTTCCTCATGCCCCATAACTTTCCTATCTCGTTCCGCAGTGGCTGGTATTTCTCACTCTTTTCTGTTTCCTTACATTTCACTCTCGAATCGCCTAGTATTGCAACATCTATTATCTTTACTTCTTTTTCATCTTTATGGATGAGCACGATATCTGGTCGTCTCGCCTTTATGACTTTGTCGCACTGCATGTTAAAATCCCAGAGCATTTTGTAATGTTCGTTTTCCATTATTCCCTCTGGCTTGTGTTCATACAATTGTTCGACTCTCACGAGGTTTACTTTACCGCACAACAGCCAGTGGATATATATGGCCACATTGTCGTATCTCCTTTTATATTCGCGTTGTACGAGCTTACAGCATTCACTAACAATATTGCTTATATTTTCTCCCTTCTATTAAAAATATGTCTAATATAAACAATGTTTTTGTTTTTTAGCAACATCATTCTCACGTAGTCAGAAAGACTTGATATAATCAAATGCGAGGAGAAGGTAATGGACTGTCAAAATTATATCAGACTGCATGGTCCTTCCTTTCGTGAACATTATATCCATGTTTTGTTAAAAAGTAAAGTTACGTATTTGGACATCCTAAAATGAAGTGGAAGCTTTCAGTTGCCCTCAAAACAATAGTTTGAGAATTGCTATATCCGATGTATGAGACGAACTACTTCCCAAGCAACGCCTTAAGGCCTACTGGGTAGTCTGCTTAGGGTTCGAAACAGAAAATGCAGTGAGAAGCTTGGTTTTGGGGCAAAAGAAACAAAAGTGTTAGTCAGTGTCATCTACTATGATATAGAACTTTGACTTATTTTCCTTTTTGTATCACAATGTGGTAGATAGATCAGTGTAGGGGTAAAAAGAGAAGTGTTGTCGCGTGAAATAAGGGTTCAGGATGGGCTTACAAAACCTAATTCCCCTTGGAAATTTTTGGGTCATACTGGAGATCATCCCATGAGACTGAAGGTGTATAAGACTGAATATGATACTAAAGGGCATGAGACTGAAGGTGTATGGCATAAAGTCCAGTTGTTGCAAATGTGGCAGCAAGACTGACTTTTGGAATGTTGCCCTGAAGAACTAGAATAGCAGAAAAGGAAAAGCAGCAAAGATCAACATCAGCAAATTGAGGTTCCAGTCTTCAGAGCACTAATAGTCCCAGTTTAAGAGATGACAGAATAGGTCACCTTCTTCCTGACACTAAAAGCTAACAGACAGAGATCCTGATACCTATCCCAATGCCCACAGCAAGCATAAGTACGTATTATCACCCTATCATCTGATGAGAAAGAAAAGTTTGAGAAGAGCAAACTGGCGGCAAAGAATGAAAATACCCTTCATGAAGAAGAATGATCCACACTAAAATGTAACCAAAAAGAGTAAAAGTCTTCAGCTTTCTCAGTACAAAGTCGTGCGTTCAGAATCGTAAATTTAAGCAGCGAAAACGTAGTGTTTTTCTATGCATGATTCGATTTCGATCGCAAATGTTTTCACAAAAGGAACTGACTATAAACTTGCTGGTGAGAGACTAACGATAAAGTATTAACCAGCATGTCCTCGTTGTAGGAAAGTAATTCAGATCCCACTGAGTTAACTTTGCCTTTCATCCTTCCGAACGCGATAAAATAAAGTACTAGTCAAGTACTGAGATCGACATACTTGACTGCTTTCATGTTTTATAGTCTTGTACATATACAGAAACAGCTATCATTACCAATATTATTCATTTTACTTTATGAATTTTAAACTGATATAATAAAAAAGAAAACAGTTGTAACATTGTCAACAGGATTCGAATATTGCGCCTGATATAAACTGTGAAACAGTACTAACTCCTGCATCAATTTAACATCACAAGCATTCAGTGTAACTGACTTTAAGTAGCAAAGATGACACAGTCGTAACTCGCCAACGCGAATCTCAGCCCACATTGGGTCAAGGTATGGTATTATGTATAATATAGAAAGTCAGACAGTCTTCGTCTAGCTCACCAGATCATTGATTATTACCGGGAGAAACTACGAGAAGCAAACATTTTTAATGGATCACTTCAAAATAAAGTTAGGAACTTAATTAATTGTATTACATTTTCTCTTGTTAGCGTGAAAAGCCACTTCAATTCTTAAAACCGATTTTGTTTGTTACTGTCATTCATAAAGAAAAAGAAATGCGACAGCGTAACAAAGCTTTCCCACGATCAATACTCCCTCCCCACAAAAAAAAAAAAAAAAAAAAAAAATAAATATAAAGAAAACAATCCCTCAAAAACACATTTTACATGAAAAAAAGAAAACAGATTCAATTCCTGAGCAGATCATATTTATTTCACGACAAACACACACAAAAAGAAAAAAAGAAAATAACGATAGATATGAACAAGATGAACGATTAGCACACGCCCTCACATATGTACGTTGCAGCAAGCAAAGAAACGTATATATTGTTCGAACTGAGAGAGAGAGAGAGAGAGAGAGAGAGAGAGAGAGAGAGAGAGAGAGAGAGAGAGAGAGAGAGAAAGAGAGAGAGAGAGAGAGAAAGAAAGCTTCTTTCATTCGCTGGATCTAGTTCGAAAAAGTGGGTCCTAGATATGAATTGGCACTCCCATAACCATTGAAATTCCATCAAACACAAATGCAGCAATGCCTTTCGCAGCTTCCAGAAAGACGTGAAGTGAGCCGTCTTTGGAAGACAAAAAATATAATTCAGACTGAAGCACAAAAACTGTTTAACAGGAACCAAATTGCTCCAACTGTCAAAAGCAGAAAAATCCAAACATACAATGAGGTGTAGATGCATTAATGAAAAGGTGGTGGTGGTGATTGGATAGCGAAAAGTATATATATTTAAAAAATTCAGCTAAATTTTTTATTTACATTATTTACATTTCCCCAAGACACCTGATGAAGGCTGGAGGGAATATCAGCCGAAACGTTGTGTTAACAACAAACAAGATAAAGACAAATATCCGTCAAATGTAAATGATGTAAATAATGTACATAATTCCTCATCTGTTAAATATAAAACTGTATTAAATTTTTTATATCACTTAACGCATGCGCATAAGTGAAATTCCGTGAAATATTCACGCTTATTTACGTGGTAGATATATGCAATTTAACCAAAGGTCGTATCATATGTACGGGAGATTTTTTGTTTGTTTATGGAAAAACTAGAAAAATATGAGTAAAAATGTATTTTATGAATGCTGTGTATTAAGTTTATAAAATTGTGCATAATGTATATAAAGTGTATATATAAAGTGCATTAAGTAATCATCGTATTCCAATTTCTTTCCCTTTTCAATGATTAGCAGATGAGCGACTATCTTTCCATACAGAAACAATATAGGCTACGCTTTCAGGGTTTTTGAATAAAGTTTTCAGAAACAAGCCAATAGGTTTACCATTAATTCCGTGAAATATTCATGGGTCCTGCTAGTATATAAAATATTGGTGGAATATGATGAAGTAATAAAAGCGAAAATCTTGTTAAAATTAGTTAAAGCTAAGGATAGTAGCGGAGATTATGCTCACCGCAGAGAACATGCTGTGCATGTCAGATCCAATATATTTAGAAGGAGTGAGTTTTATAGGATTAGTGGCAGAGGGCAGGCATGTGGTGCACTGTCCACCAGAGAGCTTTCTGTCTTGAAACAAGAAGTGAAAAAACCTCTTTGCTCACAACACAACAATATTAGTTTATTATTGTTTGTTGAAAATTTAAGAATGGAGTCAAGTGTTGTCTGAGTATTATTTATTTGTGGAGATTTGTGGCTATCACGAATAATTTTAGAAGTAATTATTAAGAAATATCTTCAAATATTTTGTTTTACAATCTTTTTGGTAAATTTTGCAATGTTTGGGTAGCTCATTCGCTTTATTTGTGAAGTTACAACAGCATCCTAGCATTCAAACTAGAGGCCACTGTGTTGCACCGTCTGAGGTCACCTTTCTGCAAGTTCTTTCATCCCACGTTGATACCAGTTCTTGTCCATTGAGGCGAAGAACTCCTTCACTGAATTTTCCACCACCTCTTGGTTGACGAAGCGTCGTGAGCGCAGGAAGTAAGCTATGGATTAGAATAAGTAATAATCCGAGGAAGATATTTTCCCATAATCCTAACATGCATAAGCTTCCAAAACCTGACGCCAAAGAGCGAAGGAGTTCTTCGCCTCGAAGGACAAGAATTGGTATTAGCGTGAAGTCAAAGGACTGGCAGAAAAGTGGCTTCAGACAGTGCAACATGATGGCCACTACTATGAATGTTAGGCTGTTTTCGTTGTAACTTGATGAATAAAGCAAATAAGTTACCAAAACATTGCAAAACTTTTGACTCAGCACAATATTTAAAGACATTTCTAGCTGATTGCTTCTAAAATTGTTCGTGATAGCTTTTTCGAACGAATTATTGATGCTCTTCTATTTTACTTCCGTCAGTGAATTAGTTATCAACTCTCTGTGTGCAGTTTATTTTAAATCATTGGACATTTAAACTCTAATTTCAATTTTCAATATTCCATAAATATTGTTTGAATGTCTTATCGATTTCTAAAACCCATTTCAGTGAAAATTATATTACTCTTCCAGTTGTTTAATCACGAATCAACAATCAAACTAAAATCTGAGAGAGTTACAGAGGAAAATCGGAATAACCAATAAAAGAAGGAAAAACAATGGTAAACACATCTTTGTCTGTTTCTCTCTCTCTCTCTCTCTCTCTCTCTCTCTCTCTCTCTCTCTTTCTTGTTTCCCTTTCTTTCTCTCTTTCTCCCTCTCTCTTCTCTTTCTCTCTTTCTCTTCTCTCTCTCTCTCTTTCAGTCACTTTGTCTATTTCACATTCTTTTATTTGTAATTGGATTATAACAGTTTTATCGCTGTTTTTGACATAGAAGTTGCAATATTCACCTGAGTTAAACAGGTACAATGCTAACTAGAAAATGATATGATTGAGTGGCTAAAATATTTGAGCATCATTTCATAGATTTTGAGTTCAAATCCATTGCAACCTTTCATTATTTATTTAGAATGAACGCATAATTCTACATTGCTTCAATGCACAGTTTTCTGTAAATAAGCAACAAGTCATCTGAGAATATGAGTGGAAATAGAAAGCCTTATAGTCATCGGAACGTCGGATAAGAAGCTACGTCGTATTTAAATACGTTTCTTTACATTCTGCATCCATATCCTGTCGCCGTTAACTTTGCCTGTCATCCCTCCAGTATAAAGTAAATACCAGTTAAGTAATGGGATTTTATCCGACAGACATGTCCTTAATTGAATACTTGTGATTAAGCCAACGCTTAATCAATGCTTCTTGCTGTGACAGGATCAGAGGAGCGACAGACAAAGCACTCTACAGCTTTACGGTTTTTAGTCACATCATTCTACATTCTGAGCTCAAGTCCTGTCAACATCGACTTTACCATTCATCTTTCAGAAAATAACGCAGCAATCAATTATTGGGATTCATATAATTGGGTGCATCTACTCTGCTAGCGTATATATATATATATATATATAT
>NC_068983.1:62383191-62383665 GCF_001194135.2 Octopus bimaculoides | reverse complement strand
GATCTTGTATAAACACATACACACATATATATATATATATAAATATATATTTATGTATGTATGTATGTATGTGTGTATATGTATATATATGTATGAATGTATGTATGTATGTATAATTAAAAAGGAATGTAAAAATACATTACGAAGGATATATCATGAACAATTTATAATTATTTATGAATATTTCAATGGCCAAAACATGCAATCATAGATTTCATAAAAGAAGTGTGTATAATTATGAATAAATTACAACTATAACGGAGAGGGTTGTAAAAACCCTTACATGTCTAGAAGTAGCAGTCAAAACAACTACAAAGCCACTATAAACACTCATATTCTATCTCTTCACAATAAAGCTGTCGGCGTGTGACATGACATAAAAATGTTAATTTTCCACTCTTCTCTTCAGAAGAAATTGACACAAAAAAAACATACCTTATATATATATATATATATATATATATATATATATAT
>NC_068983.1:62378816-62381035 GCF_001194135.2 Octopus bimaculoides | reverse complement strand
TATATATATATATATATATATATATATATATGTATATACATACATATATATATATATATGTATGTATGTATATGTATATAGTTAGATATTAGGTGTATATATGTATATATAATGAGGGATTGAGTATGCACACACACATACGCATTGGTGTCATATCCAGTCAAGAAATTTATCTTTCATCCTCTTAACACGATAAAAAGGAGCTAATAAATGTCCTAGCATTTACTCCTATGTTATAATATAAGAACTGTCAATACAACAAGTAATGGCGGTGTCAATATTAGCAGAATCATTTTCATTTGAGTGAATCTGTAACAGCAAGAAATGAAATGTCTTGCCGAAAGACAACGTGCCGTCCACTTAGGAATTGAATCCACGACCTTGCACTAACCAGTCCAACAGCCTAACAAAAAAGCTACACGCTAAATAATCCTTTCTAATATAGGCTCAAGGCCTGAATTTTTTAGCGGGGAGAGAGCAAATCGATTACATCGACGCCAGTGATTGACTGGTATTTATTTCATCAGCCCCGAAAGGATGAAAGGCAAAGTCGACCTCAGCGGTATTCGAACTCAGAACGTAAAGAGCCAGAAGAAATTCCGCTAAGCATTTTGTTCCATGCGCTAATGGTACTGCTAGCTCACCGCCTTCACACTAGATAATGACGTGAACGTCATTGTATACTTATATACAATGATATACAATAAAGGATATATTACTGTTTTCTCAATCGGTATCCTCCATTATCAGCCCACTCCAATTCATTCTTTATATCAACACAGAGTGCACGGTGAGTGCAGTTTGACTCAAATTACTAGTATGAAAGAAAAATTGTGATCAAAATTGCATTAATTTTAATGAATTGTTAATAGATTATTATTTTACTAAACAAAAAGTAAACTTTTAATAAAAGTATTTAAATCAGATGAATCGACCGCAGTATATCGAAAGTATTTAATCTAATGAAACCCGGAGGAATAAAATGTAAATTAAAGTTTAGTTGGCACGAAAAACGAACTAAAGATGAGACTAATTACTTATTCATTTATTTCAGTGCATACATTGAACTCTCAGCCATTTCCACTATCTTACATAATGGACGCAAGCTGTGTGTTCTAGCTTCACTATAGTCTATTGTTGTGTTCTGACTGACGTATGAACCACACTAATGTTGTGGCTAGTGCAGTGACCGTAGCACCATTCTGACTGCAGTACAGACGACAGCAGTGTTCTAGCTAATGTATGGAAAGCAGCAGTGCTGTGACTACAATATACCCTATAGCAATCTTCTGGTTGCAGTATGAGCATTAGTTATGTCTTGGTTGCAGCGTGGACAACATCAGTGTTGTAGTTACAGCATAGACTATAGTAATGTTTTAAAGAATAAGAAGTTTTGAATGGTACAACAATGCACTATAATACAAAAAATGGACTATATACCTGTTGTAATTTAGTTATCTATAGTAAATGTTCTAATTGCAGTATGGGCAACAACAGTACTGTGGTTACAGCATAGATAAAAGCAATGCTCTGTTTCCAGTGTAGACATGGTAAAACGTTTTTCTTCTATAGGTACATGGCCTGATGTTTGATGGGAGAGGACTAGTCAATTACATCGACCACAGTGCTTAACTAGTATTTATTTTGTCTACCCCGAAATGATGAAAGACAAATGATGTAAGACCTCAGCGGAATTTGAACTCGGAACTTAGAGCCAAGAGAATCGCTGGTAAGCATTTTGTCCAGCGTGTTAACAAGCACTGATAAATGACGTGCCAGTTTTAATGCAAGACATGCTGGATATTTAATCTGGAAGAAGGTGGTGAACTGGCAGAATCGTTAGCACGCCGGACGAAATGCTTAGCGGTATTTCGCCCGTTGGTACGTTCTGAGTTCAAATTCCGCCGAGGTCGAATTTGCCTTTCATCCTTTCGGGATTAATAAATTAAGTACCAGTTGTGTACTGGTTCGATTTAATCGATTGGCCCCCGCTCCCCCAAAATTCAGGCTTTGTGCCTATAATAGAAAGTTAAGATGATAACTGAAGAGATTTCGTTGCTATTTCTAGCAGGTCAAGCGGTCACTATGTGGGTAGGATTGCTAAACGTCCTGAGTATCGGAACATGTCTCCTGCTTATTATTATTATTATTATTACTACTATTATTATTATGCACCCTTTTAAAGCCTAGCCAGGCTCATAGGCCCGGTTTCACGGTTT
>NC_068983.1:62358400-62378646 GCF_001194135.2 Octopus bimaculoides | reverse complement strand
AGAAAGGGTGAAAGAAAGTTGGGGCGAAAGAGTTCAACAGGAGTCGCCACCACCCCCTGCCGGAGCCTCGTAGAGCTTTAGGTGTTTTTGCTCAATAAACACACACAGCGCCCGGTCTGGGAATCGAAACCGCAATCCTCCGACCGCGAGTTCGCTGCCCTAACCACTGTCACCTATTTAATCACTTTTATTTCTTGTCTTATATTCATGTTATGAGGATACCATATTGTTCTGTATTCGAAACCGTTTTTTTTTTAAGTAAATTATAAAATTTTGTATTAATTTTTATTTCTCTAAAATATCATTAATGTAGCACTAAGTCTGTCGAACTACTAGCTTGCAAGCAATTGCACATGTATATTACACACCTTGTTCTCGTTGTACTGATATACAGTCAGCTTCCTTACGACTTTTATGTTTGGAAGAGCTGGCCAATTCTCGTCAATCAATCAACGCCTACTGCAATCTCTGTCTCCATAAATCAAAAATAATTTGACGTTGTCTTTTTTAAATCAAGAATATTCTGACTTACTTGATCGTAATTCTAAGAGAATGTAGAAAACTCTTTCATGTAATCTTCTTTTGGCGCCAAGTCTAAATTGATATAAAATCTTGTTGACAGATGCAAATGTTTAATGAGCAGCTATAGGAAACAGTTAACCTTCGAATCCACCTCTTGCTGTTGCTGTGGGATATCTCCTGCGTCCTGCCGGACTTCTAACTGATAACATTTCAACGTAAACATTTTTCCTGCTTTTGAACAATTATCAAGGACTATCCTAACTGACAAACACTCACTCTCCCTGTTCTGAGATACGTATGTGTTATATTCATATGTTTCATCATATCTTTGCTGTTCTCTCTTCTTCATGCTTTCTTTCTGAGAAAAGGCTTCATCTCGAATAGGTAATATGAATAAACATAAATGCTATATCAGAAGAAATTGATCTGTATTCTCATCCATGAGATATAAATCCAAGGCTCGCACAGGAATATTCTCAAAATAGATCCAGTCTGACTACACACTTTGTCTCTTAGTGACTCTCCTTCTTCTGATGTGTACGTCAAATGGCCTACGTTACTCTGTCCCATGCGTCTTTCCCAGGCTGTAATGCGTGTTTGCATGGCTGATACAACTGACAACCTTGCCGCACGCGTTCTCAATGTATCCGTTATCCATTTAATATTGTGCAGGTCACAGATGTATCAGTGTTCTCTAAGTAAATAGTAATTCATTTAATCCTGAAATACCGAAATGCAAATATAAATTTCGGGATGAATATTCGAAAGAATGAACGTCTATTAAAGAAGGGAAAGTGTTGTTTTTGAAGCTGATTGTTGAATATATAATTGTACATTTAATATTGAGCGCGCTGAGAAACATAGCATATGGAAATTGTAAAGCACAAATGATAGAGATTTTCCTCGAATTCCACAGATGATTCTAAAATAGTAGCTGCAGAAGTTGCAATGGCCTTCTACACTGTCCAGCATCATCAGTCATTTAGTTTGAATGATTGAATAAAAGAGTTTTTACAGGCGGTGTTTTCTTATTATGAAGACAAGTAAGTTTTAATGAACTAAGACGATGTGCCATATTTTTTCCCCCAGAAAGAAAGATTTACTGATAAATTTATTACTAGTAAAACTGCTTCTAAATGAGACTTAGGAAACTACATTAAGATTTTTGCACGGAAAGTTTTGCCGAGTTAAAAATTGGGTATGAAAAAAATGTTTTTGATAGGGAAACACAATAATAATTGGTCATTTGTCTAAATGTGTAAATATCAAAAATAGAAATTCAAAACAAAGCATGAATGATTCCATGAATAGGAGTTCGGTTGTCCAACTCATATTCCGTACAGTTCTGCTCATTCGGCTGCTATTCTCTCAGTTGATGTTGAAGTAACTGCCATAAAAAAATATTTATTATATTTTTGTATTTTTCTTCAGCATTCGTATTGTTCGAAGGATTTGTATGATTTGGTTGCCGTTCAATAAATATCCTTCTGTTCACTCACATTCTAAAACGCATAGAATTTCCTCGGTGAGTGCAGCGAAGCAAATATTTTCTTCATTGAAAGCACTGAAATTCTTCTGTAATTCCAAAGAAAAGAACCTGCAAATTCTTCTCGGTATTTTTTCAATAATCGATTGAGTGAAGCTTACTTATTTCTTATTCACTATTTTCATCATTTTTTAACAATAGGATTGAGCAAACTTAAAACAGACCAAATACTGTTTTGGGTTACGCCATTGCTTAAAAAAACTCGTTAACTGTGAACGATAGACACTATGATAAGTTTATCCCTCTCCGTGCCAAGGTTTACCTAAATATGACAACTTTACGTTTGAGCAGAAAAAAATATTTCCTCTTTGAAGTGGATGATTATTATGACACTATGATTGTCTCGTGGAATAAATTTGTTGAACATTTTTTAATGGTTTTTTTTCCGTAGGTCTTATCAAATACTCTTCCAACAAAAGGCAAGTGGACTCATATGTACTGTTATTGAACATGGAATGTAAAAACCTGAAGTTATGCAATGGAAAATGGAAGACTCCTCTTCCAGAAGCTAAAGTTAAAGAATAATTCTCAGAGTTACTAATTTTTATACATTCACTTATTTCGTCAGCATACCAACTCATAATGTTTATATGTTGTGCGTTTTGTAGTTAAGAAGTGATCACTGGCTAAAAGAACGAAATAAATAGGAAGCGGCTACAATATAATCCATGTTAGAATAGAAGTGGAACCTAGACCATCATTGTAAGGAATTTTATGATAAAGTTCTGCAAAACAAGGATCTGTTAAGAAAAACAAATCATCCGAGAAATATAACTAAAGGTAAGAATATTTAAATAATCATATTGTACATGTCAAATTATTTTTTACTTAATTTTTTGAAACCAAATCTCAACGGGATTAGGTGCGTGAATACGAATTAAAATTCATTTGAATTTAATTGCAACGTTCCATAATTGTGTTTACCAAATCCAGCTATTCGAACTTAGAAGTTCAACGTTTGTCACTTGGTTCGACCATAGTTTATACGTGAATTCACCATTTGAGATTAGAAAGGATTACATTTGTTGTACCTTTGGTATGAAAGGAGAAGGGCATATATTGTTCACACATAAGGATAAGGATGAGATGGATTTTGCATGGTGATTTTGTATCTTGATGTTGTTGAAGGACACTAAATTGACATGTCCTTAGTGTCAGAGTGTTTCAAAGCTTTTGATCATTGAAGCATTCTATATCAGCGTGAAGTGTCATTATTAACCCTTTCCTTTCTATTTCCTAAAGTTAAATTTCAAAGAAATTAAACAAATCATAAAACTATCTTGGCAGTGCTAAATGAATCAGACATCGGCAAAGAAGTTCTATGAAATTTCGTCTAAACAAAGAACTTGATCAGGTCAAAATTCCCAACAATTCCTGTTAGGAAGTTATTCAGCCCATAGGTTCTCCTTAATACCTACATATGCTAGGATTTGCCGAGCTTAAAATATATTCCTTGCATGCATAATAAAATAAATACGGTGTTAAATGCAAAAATTAATGAAGGATGTTTTCGCATACCATCATTGTCATTTTTCTCGAAATCCTACAGTTCCATTTTTCCCAAAATCCTACTGTTCTATTTTTCACGAAACCCTACAGTTGCAGTTCTATGTTGGAAATCATTATCCTAGGATATATAAATCTTGGATGATCCTTATTGAAAAATTACATCGAAGCCCTCACAATAACTGGAAATATATATGTCTTTCAATTATTTTGAGGTCACTGTAGATAGTGAAGACCTAAGATGCAGCTTGTTTAGCTTACACTAAATCAATATTGCCACCCAGTCGTATTTCAGAAGGTCCTTTACAGAAATATTTTGATATCAAATCTAGAATTCATTTAACACATCGACATTCATATAAATACTTCATTTCTAAGGTGACAGAAGACTGAAACGACTGACATTTTACAATTCTAATACTCGGTCTGAGAAACTAACGTCACAATGGCCCTATAAGGCTTAAGTACAGTTAAGGGTAAGGGCTGTGGAAGTTTAACTAATAATCAGTATTGCCAGAAAAGTGAACAAGAAGATTCTAACACATAGACTCACTAATGCAATGATACTATGACAAATTCTACAGAAATCTTTTGTAATTTAGAAGTGAGACTTAAAATCTAGTGAAAATAATACTAAAGAATATCTTTTACATTTAGAGGTACCACAATCAGGAACAAGTGATTCTGAATGTTGGAGGTCAGTTATTAGTGAAATTAAATGTTTTAATACTATTAACCACATCTTCAGTGATGAACTTTTTTGTGCTTTTAATATTTACATATACACTGCCTTTGGATCAAGTTAATCTCCGACCGTCATTAAATATCTTAATCTTGAATATTTACATAGCATCTGGTTTGGAATACATTATTTCTAAACTAAACGTTTTCTTTATCTATTTTGGCACTTCTTCCCCTCCCTAGTACATCAAGAACACTGTATTAGAGCGCCAACCAGTGCCCAGCACGAGCATGACCATTCCTTTTCTCTGCAAGCAAAACCCTTTTCAGTATTACAGAGGTACACAAATCTACGCCTCAACGACAGAATATGACGATGAACATACTGAAAGAGCTTCAGTATATCAATAAAACAGATAGGACGTAAATTCTAATGATGCTCAATGACCAGAATGTCAATGTAGTCTGTTAGTTTCAATGCCGAATAACCGAAGAGTAGCATATGGGAGAGAACCCATGCAACAAGCTTTATTATCAGAGTATTATACTACCTTTCAACTTATATGAAAGATTCGTTGTTTAAGGTTGATTCAACACACGAAATTATTCGTAGGTCCAATGTACTTTTAATTTAAAATGTTCGCAAGCTATCGATTCCAATTCAGTGATTATGTACTTGTCCTATTATGGTAATACTATATTGCAATCAACTTTTATGAATGACTGGTTGTTTAAAGTTGATCAGATGTTAAGGATACTTTTTAGACCTAATACACGATAAATTAAACAAATTACAATCAAACTGAATGGATCTCAACCGTAATAGGTCTGACTAGTTTTCATTCCAAGTCTAATACTTATCATTTTAGTTCTCTATTTTGATGCATTAACTCATCATATAATAATTGAGTGTAATCGTTTTATTTCTCATAAAATAAAATCCGTTGAACGAACCAGAATGTTACTGACAGAATCGGTTGCATGTCGAACAGAATGCTCCTTCTGACTTCACGATCTAAGCTAAATTCCCCCGAAATCGACCTTGCTTTTCAGCCGTTAGGAATCGATAGAATAAGTAACAGCTGAGCACTGAGGTCGATGTGATCGACTAGTCCCCTTCCCCAAAATTTCAGGCCTTGTGCCTATAGTAGAAAGGCTATTTATACAAACCGTTACGCCACCGCCATTAAATCATATAGGTATTTTTAAGCAGGTAAGAAACAGGAGTGGCTGTGTGGTAAGTAGCTTGACTACCAACCACATGGTTCCGGGTTCAGTCCCACTGCGTGGCACCTTGGGCAAGTGTCTTCTACTATAGCCTCGGGCCGACCAAAGCCTTGTGAGTAGATTTGGTAGACGGAAACTGAAAAGAAGCCTGTCGTATATATATGTATGTGTGTGCATATGTTTGTGTGTCTGTGTTTGTCCCTACAACATCGCTTGACAGCCGATGCTGGTATGACTACGTCCCCGTAAGGTAGCGGTTCGGCAAAAGAAACCGATAGAATAAGTCATGGGGTCGATTTGCTCGACTAAAGGCGGTGCTCCAGCATAGCCGCAGTCAAATGACTGAAACAAGTAAAAGAGAAGAGTTTCTACTTTTACTTTATGCAAAATTTCTAGCTCAATTCAGTTTTAAATTAAGTCACGTTTTCACGTTAGACCACAAAAGCAAATGAACATTATATTAGGATTGCGTATCGGGGGACGAGTACTTAGTGAATTTACGTGATGTTTTAACTTTTAGGTTTCGTGTTTCTAGGTTAGGTTTGATATAAAATCGAGATCAATAGGGAAATGCCTACTCATTTGTTTAATAATTTACCATTTCAAAGCTATCATTCCCAGTGTTTATCTTTTAAATGTCTCAAACAAGACAGGTCGGTTAGCAGGCAAATATTAAGCTTTATGTAAAATGATAAACAGTGGGACTCTTGCATTCATTTCCCATATCAACACACCATGCCCGCTGATATATACGCTCTTGAATTCATTAAAAAAAAATTATAAATCGATAAGATAGATTAAGCGCCCCTTCGTAAAATATGCTACAGGCACGCTTTAGTTTAACTTGTTTAATATTTTTTTTTCCAATGCTTATATGAATGTATACATTTATTTTGAGTAACGATATAGAAATTATCTTCTACCATATGGCACGAACTGCTAGAAATAGCAGCTATATTTCCATCAAAACACACCCTACTACTTCAGATGAAGATCATTTGATAATGAGGTCCTGGGCACACACTACCTAATTTTAAAAAATGGGATGGTTACGGTAGGAATTTTTTTTCATCATAGCTCGGCTCAATCGAGAGTGATCGGTGATACCGAAACTACAACAAACCTTCAAGACAGCGAAAAAACTTCTATGCAGGCTCTCCACTTAGAACAAACAGTTAAATGTTCTCTACACTCATCTTTAAAAAGAAAAGGACAGGTTAGATAATTTAGTACTAGATATCGTAAAAGATGGTATAGTCACGACTGGAATGACATTAACTATCAACATACCATACACGATCAGAATTAACTAGCAACGAACATGTGCTCTAAAACAAAATTATGTTCCGGTCGCGCATGTCATTTAGTAACGCTTTAACCGGTGTTTCATCTTAATCTATACAAACTTCGTTATTGTATTTATAAAATAATCGGCATGTGTTAAATACAGATTTTTACGAAGTATATCTAATCCTTCAATAACCGTGAGTAGTAGAACACTGGCTCTTTATTACATATGTCAGGTTTGAGTGGATATGAGACTTATTTACTACATAATTCACCCTTTTATTATAGGTTAGGTACTTCTACGTGTTGAACACGTGGAGTAAACACTAGAGTTGTCTCAGTTTCACTCAGCATAGATTTTCTTCTTGTCATAATTCTCTTTCATTCATTGTTTTCTTATGTTCTTTACAAATATATGTTTTTCTTTTCACGTGTTTATTATTTATAACGCCACGTCATTACCGAACATTGGGTGTTCGGAATTGATTGAGTTACACTCCTGGTATTAACTTTCGATTTCCTCCAAACTAACTAGAGAGCCAATATGTGGTCGCTCGAGCTCCTTGAAATAGCTACCAAAAAATCGCCCTCATACTATACCTGGCCGCCTTGAAAAAAAGGAAACAGTGGATAATGCAGTCTTTGATACATAATGCTCAACTGTCGGGACGTGATGGCCACAGTTGGGACGCTCACAGATATGCTCTGTCAGGGCTGATTTGCTTTAAAACATCTAGAATTTCTAACAGTCCGTTCTATTTAATTGCAGGCAATCTTTCATTTTTCTGAGAGTCAAATCGAAACATAGCCTAATTGCAATTAAGCACCATTAAATTATAAAAATTGTTGGGTGTGTTTGCTCTGAATGTTTAAGATGTAGGGAGGAGGATGTGCCGATCGTAGCATTTAACTGGTTCGAGAAATGTACATTTATACCAGAGTATTTTATGCTATTCTAGCTATATATGTGTTATTATTTTATTACTTCGACACCAAATCTTAATACTAATAAGAGTATTTAATAAATGAATCGACTCGCCAGTTCTGAAACTGGAATCTCATCACTTAGGTTGAAAAATGTCATTGGGAAAGACATGAATCTGATACTTATCCACTACAAGATTACAAATTGTTTTTGGTATTTGCGTATGTTGTCTGAGGCTGGTGACTGTGAAAAGAAAATAATTTTAAAACAACGAGAAATTATAAATAAATTATGTGTTTAAAGGGTTATTTAGATGAATTGCTGGACTGATTAGTCTGTGTTCTAGTCAGTTTCTCATAGAACTGCTTTATTATGGTTAATATATATAATCATCGTTTCATATCAGCTTACCGTGACAGATTTGCAAGTCAAATCAACTATTTTGTCTTATGTCGTCTTTGAGACTCAAATTTTAAGATCTGACCTCACAACTTGCCTTCCTCCATCACCGCAATGGCACCATCCACCATCACTAATTACTTAGTATAACTTGAAAATAATAAAAAGAAACATTCTCAACTCTAAAATAGAATTAATACATTTTATTAAAGCTTAGGTATTTGTGTTTCAAAGATTCATCAAAAATGCCAATTGCGCAGTCAGCTATGGAACACTTAGATTCCATTGTTTAGACATGATTCCAGCGTTTAGACATGATTCCAGCAACAGATATTTTCTTAAACCCCAGAAGCTCCTGCCTAGAATTTTAGTCTTTACATCAATCATAACAATGGCATATAACAATGTTTCCCAATCTATTTTCCTCCACACCCCAAAATAACTTTCCAGAAAGAAGGTATACTCCACTGGTGGTTGGAAAACTTTCTTTACAGAAATACCTGCACTAGTGTATTAGAATAGTGCTATATTGTAGCAAACAGTCATCACATAGTATGCGTGGTTGGAGGGATTGGTTTGGCTAGGCTGAATATAGGTGTAGTTTGTTTGTGGTGGAGAAAAATTTGGGATCCCAGGCTTCACGTTGGAAATCACTTGTATATAACCTTTCTTTTTTCTTTATGATACATTCTATGAATGAAGAACATTGTTGGTTGTTTTTAATGGGCCAATCACTAGTTCACTACACTTTTGATGAAAGTGACAGCAGTGCTTGTTGTAACTCAGCCAGAATAAATACCACAAGGTATTTGTATCTGCTCTAATTTTATTAGTTTTCTCACCATTATACATCTGCAAAATACACACACTCAGTTATATTGCAACTTTCCACTTGAGTTTTTTCTTCTATGTGGTTGTTGATGATGATGAATGCCTTAAACAACGCAAGTCTATGGTAGATGACATTTATTTGCTCAATACACAACTCTGTAAGATCAAACCTGGAACCAAGCAGTTGTAAAACAAATGTCAGGACCACATAATCATGTGGGCACAAAGTTCTGGATGTATTTTGTCTTTCATTCTGCATTGAGAACTTTGCTTGAACCATCTTAAGTAGACAGGTATACTGCGACAAAATGCAGAAACTGGCTGCTACTGTGAAAGACAAGAGAAATTGAATAAAAATAATCTTATATTTGAAATTTACTCTAAATAAATCATTAAAAATATTGGAAAAAAAAACCATGAAACCAAGGCATAGAAGGTAGCCTTTTCTGTTCAATGGGCATCAGACTAAAGGTATTGGTGATAAATGTGCGATATACTGAAAATATATTCTGGGAAAAACAGGACTCTCATTCAGTTGGTATGTTGTCTTCAGAAGTAAAAGATTCTAAGAAATTCCTTTAGATTAAGAAAATTAATAACTTTTAAGTTAAATATGAAAATAAAGAATGAGTGATGGAAACAACATTTCCATATTGTTTCAGAATTTTTTGCATACTGGTGAACATAGAATTGGGTCTAACAGACAGCTTTATTGCTTTTCTCTGTGCTTGAAGACTTATTTCTTGCTAAAGTTATTACATTTGCTTCATGAAAAAATAAGCAATTCCCTATTTAGGGTAGTCAAAAGCTCTGTTCCCTCTAATGCAACATAATGTCTAATTTGACCAGTTCCAATTGTTGTCTCTAGTAATTTTCTTTCTCTTACAGCTGGTATTAAACTGTGATATCTTAAAATGACTCGCAAGAAAATTGATAACCGTATCAAAACACTAATTGAGAATGGTGTGGCTAAAAAACATCGCACTATGTTTGTTGTTGTTGCTGACCAAGGACATGACCAGGTATAATGTTTCATATTTATTCTCTCTCTCTCTCTTATCCCTAAGTAAAAATACTCGGTACAAAATATAGGGCATATGTATTTTGGGCAAAAAGGTTATCCTAAAACTCCGAAGCTAACAATTTGAGGGTTACACCTGAAACTTAATCTTTAATCAGTCACAGCTGAAGTATGTCTTCTTTATCCTGATTTGCTGTCTCACTTTAATCATCATTTTTCATGTCCTCATTTTCTGTATTTGCATGGGAATTGTTCAGGCAGTTTTTATGATTAGATACATTTCCTGTTACCAACTCCGATTTTTCGAGAAGATACTTTTTATTCTACTGGATGTGTTATATATGATGAACACAAACATCATGCTCAAGAATTCTCAGTATAAACATGGGCAGGCAAACATGCAAGCATGTATGTTATGTGTCATCATCGTTTAACGTCCGCTTTCCAGGTCTTCGCAAGCTGAGTTTAGTGTCCAATGAAGGAAGGTTGGCATGGGTGCTAGTCGTCGAATTTGGTTCAATTTCGATTTCACTTGCCTCAACAGGTCTTCACAAGCAGGGTTTTGTGTCCAAAGAAGGAAAGGTACGCATAAGTGGGCTGGCTACACTCCTAGTAAAGGCCACGGGTTATAGTCTCACTTGTCTTGCCGGGTCTTCTCATGCACAGCATATTTCCAAAGGTCTTGGTGACTAGTCATTGCCTTGGTGAGGCCTAATGTTCGAAGGCAGTGCTTCACCACCTCATCCCAGGTCTTCCTGGGTCTACCTCTTCTACAGGTACTCTCAACCGCTAGGCTGTGGCACTTTTTCACACAGCTATCCTCATCCATATATCTATAGTATGTATGTGTCTGCATATGTTACATTGTCTTGACATTGATAGTTGTAAACAAACATCACCATTATACAACAAGTAGTGCCCTTTGTTCCCACTCTTTTGTGAAAATATGCTAGGCTATAGGGAAATATCTTACTTGGACACAACCTTGTGTTGGTTACAGGAAAAATATCTGTCCATAGAAAACCTGTCTCAATGAATTCTACCCAGTTCCCATGAGCATAGAATTGTAGACATAAATATGACGATGATTGTGAAGAATACTTGATATAATATTGATCCATTTCCTGTTCCAGATTGTTGTACTCCATCATATGTTAACAAAGGCAGAGGTAAAAGCCAGACCTTCTGTGTTGTGGTGTTATAAAAAGGAACTTGGTTTCTCTTCGTAAGTAATTTTGCACTTTAACCCATTCAATAATAACTCATCTGAGACTCTGATAGGATCATCATCATCATCATCGTTTAACATCCGCTTTCCATGCTAGCATGGGTTGGACGATTTGACTGAGGACTGGTGCAACCGGATGGCTACACCAGGCTCCAATCTAATCTATAATAGAAAACCTCTCATCTTCAATTGTTTGTTTAAATAAAGACTTTCCATTTTCATTTAAGCAAAATCCTTTTTCTTAAGTGATCTCTCAAACACCAGATTAATATCGGTTCTTGGTTTAGGCACAAGGCCAACAATATTACGTGGAGGGAATTGATTACATCAACCCCAATGTACTTTACTGGTACTTTATCAGCCTTGAAAGGGCAAAAGAGAAAGTTAACTTCAACAGGATTTGAACACGGAATATAAAGCGCTGGAACAAATACTTCCAAGCATTTGTTCCAACACTAATAATTCTGCCATTTTGCCTCTTTAAAGCACCAGATTAATGATAAAATCAAGAATTGTGTTATCAAAGCCTTCTAAGTTCTTGATTATTTTCAAAATTAATTGGAACAGATAAGCTGTGTATTTCATTTAAAATATAGTCACAAAATGGTTAATTTCCTCACACTGTAAGGGAAGAATGAAATTTAACTTAGCTGTTTGCACTAAGAAGCAAGTCCTTAAAATCCTTGAAAACACATTGGATGGATTTGTGGGTCTTTGTATATTGAAGCAGTTCTTACAAATTGGATGCTTACTAATCACTCAACTTTTGAAATGCAAGAGGAAGTTGTTACATCAACCAGGTAGACTATGGCAAGCAGCTTCCACTAATACCCTCTCCCTTTCCAACCCTGTGCCTATGCTAGAAATAATTACTACTTCATAAATGAAGGAATGTCTGCTTTATCTGGTAGAAATAAGTAGCAGTCAAATCTTCTGTTTAATCACATTGTTCTGCCTTAAATGAAGGACACATTTGATAATGTAGTCCTTAATATAAACTGCATGGAAAAGAGGGAATAAAATGTTTGTGTTTAGAATACCTCTGATAAAACTGATCTGGGTTTAAACAGCAGTAGCATTATTGTATATTTAAATATTATCTATTTTCTTTACACACTATATATGCCCGAATTACCAAGAGATACAAATGTTATTTCTCAGAACTAGATATGTTGATTTGCTGATGTTATTGTAATTTTGGATTTCTCACATCATATTTGACCACCTTTTTGAATTCAGTGTTCTTATCACTCATGGACATGCTTCTAGCATAAAAAAAAAAAAAAACAGCACTCATGGTTTTTGGAAACATTTTTTCTCTCCTGACATGCCTACTTGCCCTTTTCTTTTCTCAACTTTTCCACTTTTCTGTGTTTTTGTTTTATTCTTTGTACTATGCATGCACTTGCTTATCATTGCAGACTTTTTTACTTGACTTATTGCTGCTTTGTGCCTCCTTTTTTTACCATTTTCTGACAGTGCTCCTGAGCACTGGATACAATTTTAGCTGTTCTGTTATAGACATGTTTCATTAATAATTAAATCAATCACTTTCACTCAAGCACTCCTTTTCTTGCCACCTATAGTGTGTTCACTACCATAGACTTTGCACTAACCACTACACACACCATGAGTATGCAATTACTTTCAAAAGGAACTCAAACTGCGTTAATTACACTGATCTCAGTTGTAGACTACATGTTGTTTAATTATTAAACTTGGTTGTTCATCTATCACAGTGATCATCTACATTTAACATCTGCTTTTCATGCTAGAATGGGTTATAAACCATTTCAGTACACATAACCTTGTTCTTTGAGTTCTTATAAAGTTCTCAGTATTTATTAATCTTGTTTGTCTTACAGACATGGTCACAAGAAACGTATGCGCAAGATGCAAAAAAAGATAAAGGCTGGTCGTATTGCAACAATGTCTGAGAAAGATGCTGATGCTTTTGAGTTGTTCTTGGCATCAACCAACATCCGTTACTGTTATTACAAGGAGACTCATAAAATTCTTGGCAACACTTATGGCATGTGTGTTCTTCAGGTAATCACTTTTTTCTTCTTTTGTAAAGATCATTACGTCACTTCTTGAAAGAATTTGTCAAATGTTTGAAACATGGATATAGCCCAGGTGTTGGAAAAATTAGAAAATATAAAATTAATCTATACGATTAGCAATGAAATTTCTATATGATAAGTAATGGAATATGCCATATAATATCAGACTATATTAGAGCTCAACAAATTCAGGATTCTAGATAAATGCTCTGCATCCAGTAGTTTTGTTTATAACATACATTTGTAAAGAATATTCTCACTGGGCTTTAGATGCTGGAGCTAAATCAATAGACTGATCTGTGGTTCCTTATGTGACATTTTGTTTAGGATGCTGCTGACTTTGACTGAAGATTGTTTCTGGCAATCCATTCATTTTTCTGTGTCTTTGGGGCTACTGTTGAGCTGTCTGGTGTTGTACAATGATAACTGTAATCTTCTGTTATGGTTGATAAAGGTTTAACCCTTTTGATACCACCACACCTGCAACTGACCTGGTTCTATGAAGCAAACTAATTTTTTTTGAATGATCTAAATCAAAACCTTCTATCAGTACTTTATGTTAATCTTATGTTTCAGGCATCAGCTTTATAATGACAGTTATTTTACTAAGTTTTTTTTATATTAATTTTGAAATTAAAACAAAACAGATGTTGGCTGTTTCAACCAAATTATGGTAACAAAAGGGTTTATCCAGTAGCATTAACACCAACAATGGTGACCATAATTTAATGCTCTATGTATTATTTTCTCAGGATTTTGAAGCCTTGACTCCAAATCTTTTGGCTCGTACTGTAGAAACTGTTGAAGGAGGTGGCTTAATTGTGATCTTACTGCGAACAATGAACTCTTTAAAACAGCTGTACACAATGACAATGGTAAGTGCACATATACACTTCTTACGGTTGCTTCATGTATCTACCCTGGGGAAAGGGATACTTTTTTTCTTTTTGTTTTTCTTGTTGTAAGTATTGTCTTTTAGAAGTGCATTCCGTAGTTTCTAGAGCTTAATGTTATTGCAAATGTCTGTGTTTATCTCTAATTATCTGTTTATACAACCTATAGACATACAACAACAAGGGTGGGCTATAAAGCATTGTACTTAAGTGTGTGTGTTTGTAAATGTCCATGTCCACGTAATGTATAATGCAACAAAAACACTACTTTAGTAACATTATATGCTTTGATTTCCTGTCAACAGGATGTTCATTCAAGATTCAGGACAGAATCACATCAAGATGTCACAGGTCGCTTTAATGAAAGGTATTCTATGCTCTTTACTTTGTAAATGTGTCTATATGTCTTAGAGAAATCTTTTGTTATCCAATAAGATAATTACCAATTCACTAATTATTCTTTATCTGGCTGTTTGTCTGTCTCTATCATCATGCCTGTTTTCCATGCTGGCATGGATTGGATGGTTTGATTGAAAACTGGTACGCCGGGTAGCTGCACCAGGTTCCAATCTGATTTGGCATGGTTTCTATGGCTGGATGCCCTTCCTAACACCAACCACTCCAAGAGCTTTTTTCATTCTACCGACATGGTTGCCATTGATGTGATACTGGCATCGGCCATTACTATACTCTCACTTAGCTTGGCAGGTTTTCTCAAGCACGGTATATTATGAAAGGTCTTGGTCACCTGTCACTGCCTCCGTGAGGCCCAACACTTGAACATTGCTTTTTACATGCCATTTACATGGGTACCAGTCACACAGCACTGGCATCAGCCATGACTACGATTCCACTTGGTTCGACAGGTCTTCTTAAGCACAACATATTGCCCAACATTCAAAGGATGCTTTTTACATGCCAGTTACACGACACTGGCGTCAGCCACAACTATGATCTCACTTGGCTTGACAAGCCTTCTCAAGCATGGCTTATTGCCAAAGGTTTCACTCCCTTGGCATTGCCTCCACGACGCCCAACATTCGAAGATCATACTTCACCACTTTGTCCCATGTCTTCCTGGGTCTACCTCTTTCACAGGTTCCCTCCACTGTTAGAAAGTGGCACTTCTTTACACAGCTGTCCTCATCCATATGCATCACATGACCATACCAGCACAGTCTCTCTTGCACACCATATCTGATGCCTCTTATGTCCAACTTTTCTCTCTGGACATTTACACTCTGTTGTGCATACACGCTGACATTACACATTCAGCAAAGCACACTAGCTTCATTTCTTACAAGCCTACTCATTGTCCTTGGTGGTCACAGCCCATGTTTCACTGCTATGTAGCATGGCTGTTCACACACCATCATCATACAATCTGCCTTTCACTCTGAGAGAAAGATCCTTTGTTAGCAGTAGAGGCAGAAGCTCTCTGTACTTTGCCCAGCCTATTCTTATTCTAGCAGCTATGCTCTCGGAGCATCCACCCCTGCTACTGACTTGGTTGCATAGGTAACGGAAGCTATCAACTACTAGTTTTCCCCCCTGGCATTTGACGGAGTCTATTATCTGCACATTTTTAGTGTTAATTGTACCTAAACACCTTCCAAACACAAAAATTATTTTCCCTGTTAACTTTCATTTGATATTGCTGCACCTCTTATGCGTCCATAACTTACACTGGATACATGTTATGGAGTTTCTACCTATGCTTTTTCTACAGATCAAGCAGGCCATCTACCTGAGTGGATTTGTGATTTGTTTGCTCTCCTACTTACCAAGATTTTGGTTTTTGCTTTGATTCTAGGCCTTACTTCCATATCTGAAATTTCTCTCTCTATAGTTATATATGTGTGTATGTATTATTTTTGGACTCAGTGCAGGAAAATATCATGTGGACCACTTCCTGCTGCTTTCTGTTTCAATTGAATCTTCTAAGTAATTTAGAGAGATTTTGCTTAAGATTCAAAGTGTGGGATATTACTTTGAAAGACAGATACAGAGACAACAGTCAAAAATTACAGTTTCCCAATCACCTCTCTCTTTGTTTATCTTATCAACTTGTTTGTTATTTTTTTAATGAAGAAACTATGTATGTTAGGTTGCTCTGAGAAGAGGATCTGAAAAATGTTTGATATTTCTCACTTCATAATTTGCTTTTACTGTATTGGCTCTTACTGTCACATATCACTATTGATTCCCTTCAGTTCTAGAAATCATGGATCATTAATAAATGAATCAGTAAGACTATGTATATATTTGTTGCATTGCTTTTCCTTAACCATTATTGTTCTTTTGTCTAGATTTCTGCTGTCTCTTACCACATGCAGTCAGTGTTTGGTCATTGACAACCAATACAACATCTTACCTTTGTCATCTCTAACATCTACTGTCACTCCATTGCCTAAGTTGTCCAAGGTAATTCATATTTGTTTCCTACTTTACCTCTTCACTTGATGCCATCACTGTGTCTTCCTCTTTCGTTTATTTCATTATGAATTACAGCTGCATATACCTAAGTCCTTCGATAACTAATGTGATAGATTTATAACTATCACAATTAGGTAATTAACCACAGTAATTTTCCACAGTACTAGCTGTGATGCTTAATTAATGTAACTAATTGTCTAACTTTTATTTGCTATTTGGTTGTAGCTGGCATTGGCCTGCCCAATGTATTAGCCAAATTTACCTCAGCTAATATCATAATGTCTTAATAACAGGGACCACATGCTTAAAATCTTAACTTTAGAACATAAACTATCATGAAGATAAAATAGTTTTAGCTAAAGCACTCATTAATTAGTTCCATTTAGTTAGCTACTACTTTATAAGTTTATCTAAGGCAAGTTAGTCAAGGATAAGAGCTCAGAAGGCATACACGGTTGACAGATCATGAATACTGTCTCTTCAAGAAATTAAGTGTACAATCAATCACAAACATATAGCTACTTCAGTTCAACATCATGATAAGTACAACACTGGAAGACCAAGACCTTTTCTTGCATTTTCAAGGTAAGCACAAATCTCACAAAAATAGCAACATTGCATGGGTTTAAAATTTTCATGCTGGATTGCTAAGAATCTTTAATTCTTGAAGAATTAGGTTGTAACATAGCCAAATCTAACTTGTTTGATTACCCATTTCTGTTATCATTATTGCTAAAATATTGAGATATATCAAAGGTGGCTATATAGTGAATTGGATGTATAAAACTGACTTCTCTATACCTCACATACCTTGATTGTTACTATACCAACCCGTTCATGATTACTTCATGAACAAGTAATAGAGCCTCTTCATAACCATGCAACTTGCTTGTAGTTCAGTTTCCCTCACATCATATCTCACAATCCAATACAAAAAAAAAAAAACACTCCATAACATGACTGCCACACATAACCAAACTAATAAATTACCATCTTGTACATTTCTATATGGTGCTTGGTCTCTAGAGGTCAACAACTGAGCTTTGTTTGTCTCATTATTATTTTTATTTTTCAGGAAGAATCTCTCACTCAATCTGAACGTGAATTGGTAGCTTTAAAAGAATCCTTGCAGGATACACAACCTGTTGGTGCAATCATCAATTGTGCCCGAACTTTAGATCAAGTAAGAATTTTTTTCTGCTATTTAATCTACTTAAGATTATGTCATAAATGTCCTTTAAAAGCAGATTATGTCATAAATGTCCTTTGAAAGCAGATTATGTCCTAAACGTCTTTAGAAACTGCAGGGACTGTACTAATCTATAGTGTTGGAAAGCAACTTCTGACTGAGTTAGTAAGGCATTACACTTTCTGTTTAAGAATTAATGGTTCGTGTACCTTCATTGGTACTTGGTCACTAGTTCTGATACTTCAATTTTAAAACTATGAAACAAGCTAGTAAAATATTTCATCTAATCTAGAAGTATGATCCCATATCAAATGGGTTGTAGACCTTCTCCATCTTCTCTGAAAACTTCACATATTTAGATAGGTAAGTGGAATTAGCTGTATGTAGAGGCTTTTCTGTGAGTCCAGCATTTTCACTAATGTGTTCTGAGGCAAGGTACATAACTCTGAATGGTCGGATGGCTAGAATCTAATGACTTTTAAAAACGTTGCTAAAATACACAAATATTTTTATCACTTCTCATAATTAACTGAGGGACAAGAGTAGAACCTGCTTTCAGAAATACTGACACAGGAATATGCTTTACGAAGTAACAGAATAGCGCACCAAAGCTTAGGTTCATGCAATCCTGGAATCAGTACTGTAATACATCTTTTGAAACTGTCATCAGTTTACAATTTCAAGTTGTTTATTAGATTATTATATTTTTTGTTGAGCTTTTTGGAAAGATATTTGGAAGGATGAAAAAGAATAGAAATTGAACATTATGCTTATTGGTGTCATGTTATATGTTGTAGAAAAATATACTGGAATGTTGCAAAGACTTCTGATTCATTCTTTATGTCGAAGAATGATAAAAAATATATATTTTAAAGGGAAGTATTCCCTTCAAAGTTTCCATATTTGACAAATATCTTTCAAAGTTAATGATATTTGTTTTACTCTTCAACACCCTTTCTTGAGTTCTTAGAACAACATATCTTGCAATGATCATGGCTTGAAATATGTAGGTGCAGGTGTGGCTGTGTGGTTAAGAAGCTTGCTTTCCGACCATTTGGTTTTGGGCTCAGTCGTACTGTGTAGCACCATGGACAAGTGCCTTCTGTAAGTGGATTTGGTTGACAGAAACTGAAAGAAGCCTATCATATATATGTTCATGTGTGTGTGTACCGTTCTCTTAATATCGCATGATGACAAGAACAGGCATTACTGTTATACAAGAAGTACACATCCAGTCTTTCATGAGAAACATGTCTGGCCAAAGGGAAAGATTACCTCATTTAATAACAGGTGAGTGTTAGCAAGGGGAAGTGCATCCTGCTATAGGATATTTCTCTCAATTTCGTCTGACCCATGCAAGCATGGAGAGATACAGGTGTTAAATGATGATGGTTCTCGTTTTGATTTCAATGCAGTCATTTTGTTTCTTCATTTTTCAGCCTAAAGGACTAAACTTTATGGTCATGTCAGAGATTAAAGGATTACTGAAGTATATATTTTGTTATTTTACAGGCTAAAGGACTCTTAAAGTTTATAGACTCAGTGTCTGAGAAGACTTTACGGAATACAGTTGTGATGACAGCAGCTCGTGGCCGAGGAAAATCAGCTGCACTAGGCCTTGCCATGGCTACAGCAGTGGGATTTGGGTAAGTTTTTATAAGTGTGTGGCTCAAGGTCAGTGCTTATCTATCTTAGTAACTAAGGTGCACATACATGGAAAGTTAAGGAAACTTAAATTTTAAACTTAGAAAATTATTGCTTTTGTTGATTTATTAATGATCTTTGTATAATAAAATAATGAATAATGTTGTTCAAGATATTGAAATTTGGACACAAGGCCAGCAATTTTGGGAGTAGGTAGTCTACATTGACCTCAGTGCTCAACTGGTATTTATTTTATCAACCCTGAAAAGGTGAAAGGTAAAGTCAATCTCAATGAAATTTGAACTCAGAACATAAAGACAGATGAAATGCTGCTAAACATTTTGCTCAGCTTGCTGTCTTTGGATTTTGAAATATTAATATGAATTTTGTAAATCCTTATGTTGTATTCTAAAATATCCATGATGCACTTAATATCCAATGCAGTGCATCATTTGAGAGGTTAATTCTATGACTTTTCAGCTGTTTACTTAACATTATTAATGTCTTGTAATGAATTAATCATCATCATCATCATCGTTTAACGTCCGCCTTCCATGCTAGCATGGGTTGGACGATTTGACTGAGGACTGGTGAAACCGGATGGCAACACCAGGCTCCAATCTAATTTGGCAGAGTTTCTACAGCTGGATGCCCTTCCTAACGCCAACCACTCAGAGAGTGTAGTGGATGCTTTTACGTGTCACCCGCACGAAAATGGCCACGCTCGAAATGGTGTCTTTTATGTGCCACCCGCACAAGAGCCAGTCCAGGGGCACTGGCAACGATCTCGCTCGAAAACCCTACAAAGGCCAGTCAGGTGGTATATATATATATATATATATATATAT
>NC_068983.1:62354318-62358255 GCF_001194135.2 Octopus bimaculoides | reverse complement strand
ATGTCTGTACGTATTGTCGTCGTCGTTTAACGTCCGCTTTCCATGCTAGCATGGGTTGGACGATTTGACTGAGGACTGGTGAAACCAGATGGCTACACCAGGCTCCAATCCGATCTGGCAGCGTAATTCAATTTATTCACATCCCAGAGACACATGTGCTTTAAGGTTAAGGATTTGATAGAAAACCAAAGCTATATTTGTGACTGTGATGTGGTAATGTCCTAATGATATCTCCAATTTATGCAGAACTATTAAAGTTGAAAAATAAAAATTCTCATTTGAGTTGTGCTTTGCATATCTCTTCCAAATCTGTACTTGTTCAATTTTGAATGAAATGGAGCTTTAATCTCTGAAACCCATCATCTTCATTTAATGTCCATCTTCCATGCTTCCATGGGTTGGATGGTACACATCTGTATTGCTAATTCTAACCACTTCACATATAACATTTTATACTGTAATTTCTCACTTTTTACACTGTTATGTCTACAAATATGCCAATATTTCAGTATGTGCATTTAACTTTTTCCACATTTGTATTCCTTATTCTGCTCTGTCACTTCCTTATTCACCATTACATTCACTCTCTCTAGCCACTATTGTTTCAGTCATATTATCAAATGTTAACACTTTTGGTCATCCATAAAGTTTTCTTGCTTATCTTTCAGCTATTCCAATATTTTTGTTACATCACCAAGTCCAGAAAACTTAAAAACTCTATTTGAATTCATATTTAAAGGTTTTGATGTACTAGAATATCAGGTAAGGCTGTTTCATGATATGCATTTGTTCTTGGTCTGTCATGAGTATACACAATTTAACAGAAGTAGTAGAACTTGTTAAAGGTAACATTTCTGCTTGATGGAATTCGCTTGGCATATAGTTTATAATGCTATCCCTTATTGTTATGCAAAGCACCACAGAGCATAGAAATCAGAATTTTGTAATACCATATTCCAGCCTTCTTTGAAATCACTGCTTGTGTAAGTTGAAGGATCCTTGATGTGGCTGTTCAACTTGCTAGAAAAGGTTGATAAAAATTTCCCTCTAGTCACACCTTATTGTCTTCAAATTGAGACATTTTGGATAATGCAGTTGCCATTACTCTATTCCTTGATAAAATAGATTTTAAAAAAACACAATTGTCAGAGTCAGAATCGAAATCGAACCAAATTCGACGACTGGCACCCATGCCAATCTTTCCTTCATTGGACACTTGCCAAGACTTGTTGGGGCAAGTGAAATCAAAGTCGTAATTGAACCAAATTTGATGACTGGCACCCATACCAGTGGAGTGCTATTAGCACGATCCGAGCATGATCATTGCCAGAACAGCTGTCTGGCACTTGTGCCGGTGGCATGTGAAAACACATTCGAGCGAGGTCATTGTCAGTGCTACTGGACTGGCTCCTGTGCAGGTGGCATGTAAAAAACACCATTTGAGCATGACTGTTGCCAGTACTGCCTAACTGGCCCTCATGCCGGTGGCATGTAAAAGCACCCACTACACTCTCGGAGTGGTTGGCGTTAGGAAGGGCATCCATCTGTAGAAGCTCTTCCAAATCAGATTGGAGCCTGGTGCAGACTTCTGGTTCACCAGTCCTCAGTCAAATCGTCCAACCCATGCTAGCATGGAAAGTGGACGTTAAATGATGATGATGATAACATCTTTGTAGGTTTGGTTAGTAAAAACAGATTTATGTCTAAACAAAAAACATTTTGGCATCACAACCTTTGACAAGATTTTTGCAAAAGTCAGATCATTATGTTGACCTGGTTGTATCTCATGTTTTACTTATAGTTTGTTTAGTAAGGTTCACACTTGCTGTCTCAGATTGTTTCTATATTGGACAATATCCAGAACAAACTATTGTGCCAGTAGTGTACATTTGGCACTAAATAAACTTGGAGAATTATGTGGCATATTCTGTAGTTGTAAAATTATATTATCAGATTTAACCATAGTTTCTGCCTGTTATTTCTCTTGTATTAATGTATTACATAACTATGCTTAGTATGCTTGTTGATAATGTTCTAAACACCATGTTTGATAGTATACCATGCAATGTTCTAACTGTACTATGTTCAATACTATACTTTGTGATACTTATTTTAATTGTGCCATATCTAGTACTATAGTATGTAGTAATATAAACATTATATTCAGTGTTATTGTCATCATCTTCAACATCATTATTCTTATATACATTTCTTCTAAGCTGGCTTCAATCGGAAGGAATTATTGATGCAGTATTCTTCAGCTGTATACCCTTTATTGTTTTCAAGATGGTACCTTATTCCACATATTTCTATGTTAAGGTATTGAGCTGCCAGACTTTTTGTTAATGTGAGACACAAGGATGGTTACTGTTTCCCGACAATGTCTCTTTGAGAACCTACAAACACTTATTGGTTTCCTCTCTATCTCTCACATGCATGCATGCACCCACCCACACACACACACATACATACATACATACATTCATTCATTCATTTCCTGTCTATTAACTTTCAGTTACAAGGTACTAATCAGCTCAAAGATATCGTAGTAGACATTTGACTAAAGTGTCATGCAATGTGATCACACCTAAAATTTTATTGTGAACTAGATTTCTTGACCACATGGTGTTGGCTGCACCTATCATGTTCAGTATTATATTGTGTCAATATTCTGACAATCCCTGTGGTAGAAATTAATATACTATGCTCTAAAAGAGTGTTTTCTATTTTGTGTAAACCTGTACCATATGTTTATGTGGCTCATACCATTTCTACCTTGGTACACTGTCTGATGTACACCTTGTATTTGTCTACTGCAGGAACACATTGACTATGAAATAATCCAGTCATCAAACCCTGACTTCAACAAAGCCATTGTCAGAGTCAATATATTCAGAGACCATCGGCAGACAATACAGGTAAGTTATTTTATGCTTATCATTTAATGTTTGTAACACTGTAGATATAGATGATGTATCTGAACAATCATTAAAGTGTCAGACGAAATACTTTGTGATATTTCAGGCTTTTTACATTCTTTTGTCAAATCCCACTGAGATCAGTTTATTTTATTCTTCTGCAGTTGGTAAAATTATAGTACCATTCAAGTATTGGGTCATCCCATAAATAATGTGGTTTTGTTTTTATACTTCTTTTATTTTTCAAAATTAAGATAAACAAAGTTCTTTTTTAATCTAAAATATACTCTCCTCCATTTTCTACAATGTTCTTCCATCTATCTGGTAGACTTTCAAGGCCCCTCTTCTAAAATTCACTTGTCCATGATGGAAAATACTCCTTCAGTACTTACTGTTCTGACCTCATCTACAGAATTCATATTTTTTCCATCCTAATGATTTTGAAGACTGCGGAATAAATGATAATCAGATGAGGCTATGTCTGGTGAATCTAGTGGGTGGGGCATCATTTCCCATTCAAACTGCTCCAATTTTTAGAATGTCATCCTCTCTGTAAGTAGAAGACACTTACCCAAGGTGCTGTGCAGTGGGACTGAAGCCAAGATCACATGGTCTGGAAGCAAGCTACTCAAGCATATGTTTTTTTCTTTTACACTTGAAAATTTTTGTAAGTTTTATTTCCCTTTTTTTTTTCCTAGTATATCCATCCTACTGATGCTCACAAACTTGGTCAAGCTGAATTGGTTTGCATTGATGAAGCAGCTGCCATTCCATTGCCTTTGGTAAAGGAACTCATTGGACCCTACCTTGTTTTCATGTCTTCAACTGTTAATGGGTAAGTGCCCTTGCATTCACTTTTTCTTCATCACCATCATCATTTTTAAAGGTCTTTCTCAATATTATATTAAGGAATAAATTTAGCATGTCTATCTAGCAATCAATCTGTCTGCCTTCACTATATATATATGTAGATGGCCCTGCTCAGTATGTAGAAAAGGAGTAGGTAGTAACTCTATAAG